>NC_022029.1:3740052-3772921 GCF_000317375.1 Microtus ochrogaster | reverse complement strand
AGAGGAGAGGGAGGAAGAGGAGAGGAGAGGGGAAGGAGAGGAGAGGAGAGGAGAGGAGAGGGGAGGGGAGGAGAGGAGAGGGGAGGAGAGGAGAGTCTGGTGAGGTGGCTCAGTGAGTAAACCACTGCCACTTCATGAGTTCAGAGCTTCTGAAACCTCTTAGAGCTGGAGTGTGAGCTTGCATTTGCAATCTCAGAGATCTTACACTGAGATGGGAACCAGAGACAAGAGAATAGCCAGAAGGTTTGGGTCAGTGAGCACGGAATATGAAGCAGGGGAAGATAAAAAGATCCTGTCTCAGCCAATATGGAAGGCAAGTACAGACATCTGAGGTTGTACTCTAACCACAAGGGCTTTCTTACTCACATGCATAATACACAGAAGCAGGAGACTGAAATATTGACAACTGATTAAAAAAATACATAGTAGCAATGAGACATACATGACAATAATTAAAAACAGGCCAAGAGCTTGAAAGAACAATGGAGCTGTAATAGAAGGGACTGGGGAGGGGAAAAGGAAATGGGAAAATGATGCAATAATATTTGAATTTAAAACCATAAACATACCAACAAAGTTATAGAGGATTAGAATTTTTATGAAAAAATAATAAGCTTTAACATATCCTCTAGAATTTTAGACTATTCTTAAAAGATATTTTTTTTCCTATAGCTCCTCGTTTTCTGAGTTGTTTTCCTCCTCATTCAGTCAAAGAATATAAATGCATACACATAGGGCTTATATCCCTAGAATATGGAACAGTGCTGTCACACATAACTCTTAATAAATAGTGGTTGAATACAGAAATGTTTGAACCCAAGATCAATCTTTCCTATGTTCTGTTTTTTTTTTCTTCCTGCTTCCTTCCAAATCTCATGAGAATGCCTCCCATTGGTAGACACTAAAGAGGAACCATATGGGAAGAGGCCCTGGGAATATGAGTCCTTGGGTCTTTTTGCCTAAGAATGTGGTGGTGGAGAACATAAGTTGAAAATAGATAATCTGTCATGAGAAAGATAGAGTCTTCCTCTGGGTCTCATAGCAGGCTTCTTTCTTGTTACCTCACTAGAAGCATGGCAACATCTTCAATGTGTCCGTGGCATCAGTAAACATAAACACATAGGTCCTATTGGGTTATAGAAAAAGCTCTGAAAGTCTAAGTAAACCAAGGCCACTAGGCAGACACAGTTTAGTGGAAGTGGTGCTGACTGCTGCCAGAAGCAGAAACCAGAAATAAAATATAGTAGTCAGAACAAAGAAGAGTTGTGTGGTTGTCGTGGTGGATGCTATTTTGCTGTGGCTGTTGTTGTTCTTATTTTCTCAGGCCTAATGAGCAATACGGGTATCAAAGCAGCCCTGGAAAGGAGCCTGGCATAAGCTACATGCAGGTGTGTGAACAGCTAATGGAAGTGACAGCTAAGATGACATATAACCAGGGTGTTGAAAAATGAATTATCCATGTGGTTTAAATGAGCCAAATGATATATTGGAACACCATGGGGCTTAATACAAAGCGTGGCATTCAAGATGGAAGATCCAAACCCTGACTCTGGCTCTAACACAGACCACTTTCATGAGACTGAATGAGTCATTTAAACCACACCATGCTGTGGTTTCGCCCTCAGTCCAATCAATTCAACAAGATGTACTGGCCCCTCACATCACAGGATGCTGTAAGGAAACAAGGGAGGTGGCCGCCACTGCGGCGTTTTCTGTACAAGGCAAGGTGTCTGCTCTATGCAAAACAATGGTCCTGCATATGGCTGTCAAGCCAAGACTCATGAAATCAATTCGCTTTTTAAACTATGGCGGTTTCTAATGTGGTATAATGCTTCAGAAATATTAATCCTTGCTGCCACGACTCTACCCTCCTCGTATGCTAATTTGCATGTCATACAACATTTAGAATTAGACAATTCACTGTAGTTCTGCCAAGTGTTGCCAATCATTTGCAGTGTTTTGCCACAGCCTATAAAACCCCCTCAGGCCTAAAATATGTGCCCTCCCTCCCGCATTCACAGTCTTATATTTAGACCCAGCCAGCAGGCCCTTTAGGTTGCTCCAAATCAAATAAACGCTAAAGCCCACACAGTAAGTATTAGATCACTACTGAGCGAGAGGTGTACAGACTGAAAGAGAAAACAAAACTCGGGGCAAAAGGAATCACCAGGCATGAGTCAGGCCCAGAAGTTCTTACAGCTTGTTGGAGAAAGAACACGACAAGGAGTCAACACCGCCTAAGTGAACTCTGCCAGCTCTGACACTTTTGATAAAGCATAGATCCATCTTGCAAAGGACTTTGGACCTCAGCTGGAAAATGGGTGTACCAGATTACATCAGATGGACAAAAGCAAGAACTTACCGTGTACATAGCAACTTTCAGAGCCTAGCTGGAAAGCTCCATTGCCTGTGGCCTACTCATAGCACTGACTTAAACTATGTGACTTTGCACCAAATTATCATAATACTATGTGTCTCGGATGTTTAAATTGGTAAACACGGAGCAATTGTAGAGTTATCGTTACAGCAGTGTCATAAGGATGGAAAGAGATCACTGTAAAGCAATTAAAATGCTCTGCGACAGGTAGCAGCATTATCGCGAGGACAGCTGCATACTATGAAAAGAGAAAACAAAGTGAAATCCACATGGTTAAAGAAGGACATAGAGAGCATCAGATCGTCTCCCCAAATCTCTTGCAAAATCGGGATGCTGTCGCTCGTAGTTTGCTTCCACACATCTTCACTCACAGCCAAGGAGATTTCGTGACACGAGATGCTTGTAAGCTTTCATTCTCCTGAGACATCTTTATCAGGGGTGGCAGCATCAATCCTTCAGAAGTACCTGCTGTGTCAGCTGAACCAAACCACTATGGGAGCTGGGAGCAAGAGCAATGATAGCTGCACAAGAATCGAAGAGGCCGTCACAACCTGGGAAATAAAACAGTACGAGCCAAATACAATGAAAAAGCCTTTCTTACTCTTCTTGAATCTGTTTTCTGATCAAGAGTCCCACTGATGTAAAATAAGAGGCAATGCCACTGAACCCTAAAGGAAAAAGTACTATGAGAATCCTGTTATCATAAATTTCTTCAATTTAATAGATTATAATAATGATTTTTGTTGGAGCCTTTTTCTGTCTACTATCACAAAATACAATAAACTGGATAGTTTATAAAGTATAAATGCTTAGGGCTGGAAAGATTGCTCAGTGGGTAAAGACATTTGCCCTCGAGTTGATGACTTGAGTTCAGAGACAGAAATCCTTGTGGTTAAAGGATGTAAGCAACTACTACAAGCCATTTTAGGGTTTCTCTTTCTTTCTTTCTTTCTTTTTTCTTTCTTTCTTTCTTTCTTTCTTTCTTTCTTCCTTCCTTCCTTCCTTCCTTCCTTCCTTCCTTCCTTCCTTTCTTTCTTTTTTTCTTTCTTTATTTCTTTCTTTGGTTTTTTGAGACAGGGTTTCTTTGTAGCTTTGGATTCTCTCCTGACACTAGCTCTTGTAGACCAGGCTGTCCTCGAACTCACAGATATCCACCGGCTTCTGCCTCCTGAATGCTGGAATTAAAGACATGCGCCACCACTGCCTGGCTATACTAGGATTTCTATAGAGATGTATTCTACCCCCCAAATAACCAAATAAATGATATTTTCATGAAAAAAAAATTAAATGCAAACATTTATTTCTCACAGTTCTTGTAGCTGGAAAACCCAAGATGTAGGCACCAATAAATGTGAGGCCAGCTAAGTACTCTATTCCTTACTGGTAGGGCCTCCATGCTGTGTTTTCCTGAAAGGAAAGTAGCAATGAAGCTCCCTCAGGCTTGTTCCATGTTCATATTTATGAGGGATGCTGCCCTCAAGACTGTATCATTCTCAGAGTCTCCACCTCTTAATAACATCACTATGGGGAATACGTTCCAATATAGGAGCTTGAAGGACTAGAAATACTTACCTCAAAGGGCTTCTAAGTCATAAATCCTTACCCAAGACCTGCAGGCTTCCTGTTACATACTCTGTAGATATCACAGCTGAGATTCTGTCTCTCCTCTTTAAAGCCTACTGCATAGGGCTCCTGTCACCAAACCTACAAGCACATCTTCATCGCATCCTCCATTCCTTCATTTTTATAAATCATTCCGGCTTAAATAGAAAACCATTTCCTCTTTCTCACTACCGCCAAACCAGGGTAATAAATGTAGAAAGTGCTGTCCAGTCTTAACTGCTCCACTTCTTTCACACTTAATTGTCTTGAAGCTTTCTAGTAACTGATTGTTGCATTTTACACTGCTTCTTGGATTTCAGTTCATAAAGTTTATGAGGGACATTATCTACCAAAAGGGAAGGGGGGCATCACACACTCAAATATTTTCTATGGTATCTTTTCCATCTTCTTAAATAGGACAATTTCCAAAAATAGGCATCCACAATTCATACCCCACGTGTTCACGTCTGTTTTCTCTTTAACACCTTTGCAGAATAATTGCGCTCCACTGACACATTCTTCCTGAAGCCCTGGGTCATCTCCACCTATTTTTTCAAGTGTTAACAGTCTCCTCAGTTTTTACCTTGTTTGACCTGAGAACAGCCTTTGGCCCTGTTCATCTCTTCCTTTCAAAGCATATACTTTTTATCTAGTGCCAGAAGACCCCCTTGCCTTTCTACTTAACCCTTTGGCTGTTCTATCTATGAGTTAGCTCTTCTATACAAGTCTCTTTGTTGACTCCTCAGTGTCTGCCTGGTTCCTAGCAACTAAAAATGATTTGCAGAAATGCATGCTTCTTTCACCTTATATAACTCATCCCCAATTCTCACTCTTTTCTGTGTCTTTATCTCCAGTCTAGTCTGATCTTGCTGAATCTTCTGAACCACATAGCAAAATATGTACTCCACAACTCTAAGAATCGCATAAGCATATAAAAGTCGTTTTTCAAGTCTGGTCATGGCATTTTGTGTAAACGAAATAATGCTCCTTGGTGGTTCCTTAATTGTTGCTGACATTCAGTTCTAATCAAAGAATTTTAAAACTCATTGTCTGTCAGTTTGGGCATCATTTACTAAGAAAAGCCTTCCTGATATCTAGGTATATAATTGGCTCCACTCACTTTTTCTCCAGATATGATCCCATAGGATTCTCTTGCTCTCCAGTTCCCATTATATAAATCCAAATAATCATTTCTGCTGCTTAGATTTTGTACTCATCAGGAAAGAATGCATTAAATCACTGTCTTCCCCACCAAGCAATGTCAATAGACAAAATCTGGGTAACTTGATAGATGTGTTGGAGGGAAGAGAAAAATAAAGAAGATGAGGGGAGAGAGAGGAGAGAACAGAGTTAAATAAATAGAGATGGGTTTTTAAAAATAAAGCTAATAATGAAATCATAAATGGTAAATACATGAATAGAGTTATAAAGTGAATACCCCAGAATCCAGGAGAGAATAAAAACAACTGAATGGAACTCAGAAGCATACAAAATATTAAACAGCAAGTGAGAAATCAGGGTGTGAGGGTCATGGTTGTTAACAAGGGTTCTTTTCAAAATACTTGGAAATTGTGGCCATAGATCAATCTATTTGCATCTATTAATATATTAATCTAATGATATTAAAGTGGTTGGGGGTGGTGAGGTGGCTTAGTGGATCAAGCCCTTATTGCAATACTCTGAGGATGGGAATAAATAATGGCGCTTATATGAAGGCTTATTGTCTATATTCCTAGGAGAATTACCAGGGGATTTCCCTGGGCAAGCTTTCTGACAATAACAACTGGAATCAACATGCCATGGGTTTAGAATAGACTCTCTTCCCCTGTAAGTAAAGTAGGTAGTAACTGAGGGTAACAACTCAGATCAATCTCTGGTCTGCATACACCACTACACATAAAAGTCCACAAACATATATGCATATATACATGCATGCACACTACGTACATATGCACATGCAGGAAAGTTTCTAAATTCTCCTCAATTCTAGTTTCTTCATGTATGAAATGCAAAGCAATAATACCATAAACATCTCAGGATTCCTTGAAGAATTAAACCAAGCACCTTTAGTGAAACCTGAATAAAACAAAATGATTGCCACAATTTGTGCTGCTTGTGTAAGATAGAATTTCATGGGTAGCTACCCTGAAATATTTTTTGTACATAATTTCTTTTTTAATACTGTAGATTATTATATTAAAAACTAGAGAATTTTAATCTGAACACACACACTGAATATATATTTTTCCTAAGGACAATGTGTACTGAAAATTACTGTCATTGTGATATTTCTCAGATTTGGATCTCAAGATTGGAATCAGTTTCTTTAGAAAAGCAAATATATATGATTGCTTTGTCCTGTTCTATTGAATATATCACATAGAGCACATGCATATGCACATAGTACCCATTTCTACAAAGAAATTTTTCTTAAGAAACAATAAATTTCACAAAATACAATACAATATAACTCACTGAGTCATGGAGGTTGAGTTATCCCAGGAATGCCAGTCAGTCCACAAGGTGCAAGCCCATAAAATCGGATGGAAAACCTATGAGCTGGAAAACTAAGAGCTTAGATTACAGTCCTAATCTGAAGGCCGAAGATCCAGGAATACTAAGAGATCAGGGACCAACTGAAGCAGAGTCAGGTTCCTCTCTCTGTTTCACCCTGTCCAGGTCCTCTACAGACTGGACTATGCCCATCAACAGTGGGAAGAACAAATTGCTTTATTCAGTTCACCAGCCCCAAAGCTAATCTCTGCTGGATATACTTCCATAAGCATACCAAAAAGGCAATGTTCAACCAAATCATTGAACATCCCTTGCTCTAATCAATTTGGCACAAAATTAACCTTTTCATCTCTGGAGTGCCCATGCTTCCAATGTTGTTGACAAATGGGTCACCTCCTCCATTTTCTATCCCGGGACTTCTCCCAGTATCCTTTGCTTCTCAGATCCTGAACTCCCATGTCTCAACTATAATTTGTTAGAAATCTGGGTCTCACATCTTCCTTTCTAAGTAATCGTATTTATCTTTATGTTATCATTTAGCAGAGAGATGAATGCATAGATACTAATTTACCAAGTATTGATTTCAGCTGAAACAGTGGAAAGTAAAGAGCTGCTTTTTTAGTTTGATAATTAAAAATGAAGATTCTTGAGTCTGTTTTTCAAACAGTTAGCAGGGCTTTAAAGAAATTCACTTAAATCTCAATATAAGAATTAATGGGCTAAGCATAAAAATCAAAGTATTCTGTGAGGAAGAAAGTATCTGTACTCCACTTGAAGATTGGAGAAATGAATGATTAGAACTTAATGGTGGCTGGTGTGGAGTAAGGCTAAATTTGTACATATAATGTAAACTTTCAAAATATGACCATTCCCTTGGACGTCGCTTTAAAATGTGTAATATTCAATATGTCAGATAATTCCCGAGAGAGTTCAGGGAAAGCTTGTTTTGTGCATAATAGTAACGGCCTAACCATGCTGAAGATAATGTATCACTCTCTGTGCCTTAGTTGGGACTGCAAGGTCTCTGTCCTAGAATGCCGCTGTGCTGCTGATAAAATACCCTACACAGTGTCCTTCTGTTTCCTTCCGCAAGGCACTGGGGAACACAGCCAACTCTGCTGAAGATAATTCAGTTGATAGTGTGCTGGTTCAATGCCAACCATGTATTGGGTGACACTAGAACATATGTTAATCATAGAGAGAAAATATAAAGCAGTCCTTCTCTTTCCAGAGTTTCTTGTCTGATCAGGAAGATGCATACATGCATACATACATACATACATACATACATACATACATACATACATAGTTTCCACAGGCGTCTCTCTATAAATAATAAAGAAATATTGGGTTCCAAAAAGTGATAGATGCTAAAGATCAATTGCTCATAATGGTGCCATTAAAAAGCTCTTGAATCCTGAGCAAAGTCTTGGTATGAGTTTAAAAGTTTTATAACTTAATATCAAAGTGAATGTAATTATTAAAAAAATTCAAATATACAGAAGAAAATAATTCCTCCAATATAATACCACCTAGAGTTACATAGGGTAAAATTTTCGAATCTTTACATTTTTTCCCTTCTCTATGTTATTGAGTATTTATTATTTTAAGGTATTTAGAAATTAATATAAACCTTAATTTTTTCAAACACTTTTATGCAATTATCACATTTAATACATTCCCAAATTAGAGGGGTCCTCTCAAATTCATGGAGGCCATGCCCATGTTCCTTCAGAGATGCCTGAAATGAATAGAACAGACACCCTCTTAATCAAGATATGTCTCCATCAATCTTGCTCTGTTCTTTAAATGAGAGTTTATATGCAAATGAGAGATTTTTTTTCTAATAGAATGATTTCTATTAAATAATCAGCATCCTGTTATGTCAGAGCAAGTATATTAGTTCCCTGACAATGTCTGAATTTAGGGAATATTGTCATGCCATTATAGATTTTAAACCCAGTAAATAATCTGGGTATTCTACAAATTTAAGTTGAATGAGCAGAGATTTGGTGGGGCAGGTGCCAAAGCTGAAAAAAAAATAGTACAAAGCAGATCATAAACACACTGCCATGTCATGATCTGTAAGGAATCTTTTATCCTGGAGCAATGGAAATTCAATAACTGTTTGCTCAATGTAATTGATTTACCCACTTAGGACGAGTTTGCTTCCTTAAGTAAATAAGAGTAGTAATAGAATATCTAGCAAAGGCCCTGGTATAGATATTCTTTCTTCAGGAAGTGTAACTTATCTTCAGGACTGAAATTAGATGAAGTCTGCTGATCTAATTTATTAAGAATTTCCAATGAGTTAATTAATCAAAAATCTTATAACTACAAAATTTTATGTTGTCTTCATATATTTAGTATTTATATATCTTGAAATTTGGTCAAATGCTTTAGATGTAAGCTTAAGGTAAGACTCATAGGGGTTTCCTTGAATGTGAACACATCCAACATAGTTCAATCTACTGCTCTTTTGTATAAACCCATATTTCATAATATATAATCTATTTTTTTCTTAAGATGAAACAATATGTTTAAAATGTATAACACAGTTCTAAATACATCTTCACAAATTTTAAACTTTCAAAATTTCTATGATAATACCATAGTAACATTTTTCTTAGTAACTTACATAAATATATTCTTCTTCTAGCTTTATTTCTTAATTGTTTTTTCTCATACAACATGTCATGATTACAGTTCCTTCTGCCTCTACTCTTCCCAGTTCATCCCCACAACCCCTCCCCTCCTGATCCAATCACTTTCCATTTCTCATTAGAATAGTCTTTTAGGAGACAAAACCTAAAAATATAATATAATAAAAATATGAAAAATTAAATATAATATGGAATGAAAAATAAGATGAAGCAAAACTTATCATATCAAAGTTGGACACGACAACCCAACAGAAGGGAGTCTCAAAGTCAGGCAGAAGGGTCTGAGTTCAAGAGATCTCACAGCCAAGAGGCCCATAAAAAGTAGTAAGCTAATAGCTGTAATATATAAACAGAGGACATGGTATAGACTCATGTAAAACCTGTGCTTGCTGCTTTAGTCTCTGTGAGCTCATACGTGCCTTGCTTAGTTGATTCAGAGGGCCTTGTTCTCCTGCTGTCTGCCATCCACTCAGATTCCCTGAGCTCTGAGCAGAGCAATTTGGTAGAGACCTCCCTTTTAGACTCAATATCTGTACACTCTCTAACTGTGGGTTTGTATTTGCTCCCATCTGTTACCAGATAAAACTTCTCTGATGATGACTGGGCAAATTACTGATCTAATAGAATATCATTAGGAGTCATTTTATTGATACTTGTTTTGACCATTAGTGTTTAGATTTATTGTAAGACTCTGGGTTATCTAATCTCTGGTTCGTGGTTATGTTAGCAGTGCCGTGTATGGGTTCCTTTTTGAGAAATGACCCTTCAGTGAAATCAGACATTTGTTGTGGAATATTTGTTTAATTAAGCAAAGATGTGTTATTTTTGTTTATGCTGTGTTTGCTTAATTATATAAAGATGGGGTGCCTAAGAAACTGATTAGTTTACATAATAAAAAGCTGAAAATCCCACATCTAGGCAATTAATGGAGAGGTGGGACAGTCTGGTGGGCAGAGAGAAAAAGAAGAGGAAGCGAAAGGAAGAGAGAAGAACAAAACAAGAAGAGAAGAAAGGTGAAAGACAGGATGCCCAAGGCCAACCAGCCTGGCAGCTGCCAGTCAGCCAAAAAAGGAGTAAGCAAAAAAGAAGGACATACAGACCGAAAGAAAGATGAAAGGCTCTGGGGCAAAACGTAGATGAAAAGAAACGGATTAAATTAAGTTATAAGAGTTATCAAGAAACGAGCATAAGCTAAGGCTCAGCATTCATTCTAAGTCTTCCTGTCTCGATTGGGGGTTAGCAATCCAAGGAAGCCTACTACAGACATTGGTTGGCTAATTCCACAAGTCCTGGGCCACCATTGATCTAGCAAATTTTACAGGCAGGACCAACTGGAGGTCAAAGATTTTGTGACTGGGCCAATCCCCATGTTTCTCTTTCAGTACCTGAAGTTTGCCTTCTCACACCAAAGACATCTCAATATAGGGGTATCAGGCTCCATGTAGGCACCGGCTGGACTTCTCCATGCCTAATGAGCTGTGTAGGTGTTTTACTCAGCCAAGGATACTGCCTGTCATTTTGCAGAGAGCAGTTGATCATCTTAGCAACACCCTGAGTTATTTGAGAATTCTCACACGGATCCCCCTGAACAACCACTCAACTAAAAGTAACCCAGTCCTGCCACTAGGGACCTCATCTAGCAACAAGAGGTGGCCAGTTGTGACTCTGTCTCCCACTACTGGGAATACTTATTGGGATCACCTTAATAGTTTCCAGATAGTTTTCCCTGCGTTAGGTTCCCACTCCTCCCCAAAAGCTCAGCAATCTCATCTGTCTCAGCCTGTAATCTCTCCCTCCCTCTCATCTCTCCCACTACCTGGTCTTCCCTGATCCCATCTCCATGAGCCCCCAGTTGATCCATTAAATCAATTCTATTCTCCCTCTCGAGATATATTCATTCTCCTATACCTCTTCTGTTTACCGAACCTCTCTGTGCTATAGCTTGCATCTTGATTATCATTAAAATAATGGCTTACAGGCACTTAGAAATGAGTGCATACTGTTGCAGAACATTCGTTGGAAAAGTGCTACATTTGTTTATGTTGTGGCGTATTTGTTTAATGATACAATGATGTGCTGCATTCTTTTGTGTTGTATTTGTTTAACTCTGTGAAGCTGTGTTACTCTGCTTGTTTAAAACACCTGATTGGTCTAATAAGGAGCTTAATGCCAATAACATGGCAGAGAAAAGGATAGGCAGGAAAGGATAGGCAGGGCTGGCAGGCCGAGAGACTAGGAGGAGAAATCTGGAGGGAAAGATTAAGGATCAAGGGGAGAAAGGAGAGGAGGATTCCAAGGGCCTGCCACCAAGCTACAGTCTCACAGAATAAACCAAATGCAACATAAAAAGAATACAACACATCTTTCCATCATGAAACAAATATTTCACAGCATAAACAAATGTAATGCATCATCAACTAATATTCTACAACAACATACCACATTTGTCTTTCTGTTTCTAGGCTAGGGTACCTCACTCAGGATGATTTTCTTATTCCCTATCCATTTGCCTACAGATTTCATGATTTTTTTTTTTACAACTAAGTAATACTCCATGTGTAGATGTACCACATTTTCTTCATCCATTATTCTGTTGAGGGACTTTTAGCATGTTTCCCATTTGGGATATTATGAATAAATCTGCAATGAACATAGTTGAGCAAGTGTCCGATTGTGATAGGATAGAGTGTCCTTTGTTTATATGCCCCACAGTGGTATTGCTGGATCTTGAGGTAGATCAATTCCCAACATTCTGAGTAACTGCAGTATTAATTTTCTTAGTGGTTGTTGAGATACACTCACACAGCATTGGAGGAGTTCTTCCCTTACCAGCAGGAGCTGCTACTTGTGTAATTGCTTCTAGCCATGGAATCTCAATGTAGTTTTGATTTGCATTTTTCTGATGGCTAAGGATGTTGAACATTTCTTTAAGTATTTCTCAGTCTTTTGAGAGTCCTCACTGAAAATTCTTTGATTAGGTCTGTATTCCATTTTTAATTTGGATTATGCATTTTTTTGTATCTTGCTTCTTGAGTTTTTTACATATTTTGAATATTGGTCCTTTATTGGATATGGAGTTACTCTAAACCTTTTTCCATTCTGGCTGCCGCTTTGTCTAGTGGATGGTGCCATTTGCCTTACAGAAGCTTTTCAGTTTCTTGAAGTCATATTTATTAATTGTTGATCTTAGTACTGTACTATCTGTGCTTTTTCAGAAAGTTGTCGCTTGTCTCAATACTGTCTCTTCTACCAGGTTTGGGGTATCCAGTTTAATGTTGAGGTCTTTGATCCTTCAATAATAAATGTAGCTTAGATTTTAATTTAAAATAAATTTCACCTTAACATTAACTATTTAGCTGAATACTTAATGATTTTAAGAATTGTGTTAATTAGTAAAATTGACTTAATCAGGATATTAAACTATTACAGCCAACTTTTAGTATAAATCACACAGGTGGAAGAAACAAAGACAAGCTGGCTTGGGGCTTCATTTGGTCTCTTACAGAGAAAAAGTGGGATTTCTGAGCTCTGAAAAGATGTTGAAACCTCTGTTCCTTGTCTATTCAAATTTAGAACTTAGGGTCTTGATTTCCCCCTCCATTCCCATAAAAATACATCACTGGAATATCTTGGTGCCAAGGACATAAAAACTTTTACTACTCTTAAAAAATATTGCTGGTTGTCGGCCCCAGGGCCAGAGGAGGAAAGGTGAAATGATGTAGTCCATTCCTGGGATAGCTCTCAGAACACAGAAGGGACAGGACTGCTCTCTACCCAGATCAGGTCTGGGCTCACTCAACTCCATAGAAACAAAGGTGGGGTCAGTTAAGCTTCTTTCTCCCTGCCAGAAAGTCAACTCCTCAGAGATCATGTCACCAGCAGTCTGCCAACTGATACGCCTGTAAAGCGTCTGCCTTACTACAGCGCCCCCTTTCTGCACTCTCTCCCTCTCTCTTATGCTTTGGTATTTGAATTGATGCCTTCAATCAGTATAAAATATGCAATTTAGGTGCATTCCATTGTTCTTTTGCCCATCTACCCTATGACTCAAGCTATATAAGTCAGTACATTACTTCAGTGATCGAGCCATCCTGTGGTATTGTCTCCAGAATCATCTCTGTCCCTTTTACTCACCTCATCCCAGACCACCAGTTGGTAATGTTAAGCATTCATGCAACTCCATAAGTGTTTTAATATGTATAAATATTGTTCAAATTAGTGGTGTCTTTAATACATGTCCGACTACTATCATATGGGAGTTTTCACTCATATACTTTAGTCATTTAAATTCTCTTACAGTTAATATTTATAAACTACATATTTTTATCATTTAGTGACTTAATGCTATTTTTTAGGAAAAATATGTAATAATCCTCAAGGAGATAATATAGAAATATACTTTAAGGCAATTGAGTCCAAGCTGATAGAGTCCTTTGCATTTCCATAATATCCTTGCCTTTCTTTTTTTCTTCTTTTTTTTTTTAGTTTTTTCCGAGACAGGTTTCGCTGTGGCTTTGGAGCCTGTCCTGGCACTAGCTCTTGTAGACCAGGCTGGTCTCGAACTCACAGAGATCCACCTGCCTCTGCCTCCCGAGTGCTGGGATTAAAGGTGTGCGCCACCACCGCCCGGCCTATCCTTGCCTTTCTATAACCTCTGTACTTCTCCTTTGACTTCAAGAACCACTTCAGTAAATCTGTCTGCTTTGATTGTTCTTTTTTGTTAAGGTGACAAGATTTAGAACCTCCTACCATATAAACCATCGGTTGTGGCTGTGAGATTTGTCTAGAAGGCTTAATCAAGGTAGATGAGTCACTCCAAATGTGACTGGCACCATACCATGGGCTGGTGTCCAGACTGAATACAAAGGAGAAAAAGATGGAACACCAGCATCTCTCCTCCCCACCATTTTCACACCTCTACCTTCCTTCTGCCTCTTTCCCTTTCTCTCCTTCTTCTTGACTATGGATTCAATATGAGTAGATAAATCATATAACAGCAACCATGCCTCCCCTACTGTGGTGGACTGTTCTCTGACACAATGATCCAACATAATCCCTTCTTTTTAAACTGCTTTTGTCAGGTGTCTTGACACATAAAGAAAAGAAGCAACCAGCACAGAGTTTCTAATCTGGAAGCCAGACAGCTTTGTCCAGCTGGAAGCACCACCACACAGTGGGAAAAGGCACAATGACTAAGAAACTATCACTGTCAAAGTGACATTGAAATTCAAAACCTGTTCCAACCTTACCTCAGACAGAAAAGTTTGTAGTGGTCATATTCCTTAACTGTCTTATCCCTTGTGAGCCAGCCTCATTCCAGGAGTTAGAACCATGGAGTCCCAGGAAAACAATGTTTTCTCCATCTCATCATATTTAATTTACCAATGTATTCTTTAGGAATCTTTGGAGCTCTCCTTGGCTCTTGAAACTCATGGAAACTTCTTTATAGACTTTAAATGAATTCTCTTTTGATATTTCAAGTGAATGTGTTTTCTGTTTCCCAGAAAGATTCATGTTTAGCAGTTATCAATATCTATACCTTTGCAATGCTTCAGTCATTTTAAAATTACATTTTATTACGTTTGTTCCCTCCCCCACATTATTTATATTTCATTTCAGTCTGTTAGCGAGGTAAAAGAAAAGACACTCTATGTATTTAATAGAAAAAATAATTTCACTTAACTTTATAACTAAAATGATCCTGATCCTATTGTTTGGACCTGAAATTCTACCACTTGGACTGAAGTGTTTAATGACACCTCTTAGGGAACACAATAGGGCCTAAGATGTCTAAAAAGATATTATAAATCAAAAAGGCCAGCTAAGTGACTGTAAGAGGGAGAGAAGCAGGATTAAACCAGGTAGAAGTAGGTGTCTGTAAATGTGGAAGCTCTACACTGTGCAAGTGACTCATTGAAATTCAAAAACTTGGACAAGAAATCATTTATTTATTTACTTACTTGGAAAAGTCAAACCAGAGAGGTTAACTTAGACGACCTTGACAATACAACAGTGGCTCATAGGATTTTCTTACCGTTTTAATGATATAAATTCTAGGTGTGCAGCTTTTCTTCTTTATTTTCTTTTCATTTATTAAATGCACTTTCTGAGACTATTACAATACAAAGATAATGCCTGGCTTTATGGATCAGTCTCTCATTCTCTCTACTTCTAAGGGTTTAATTTAATATATTTTCCTCAGATAGAAGACACATAGATATTAAACTGATAAAACCAAATATTACATTTGATTCTAGCCCAGAGGCTGAGAAATGATGAACCACACTTCGATCTGGCCATAAAAAGCCAGTTTTAATCTTTGATTGATGTTCAAGACTACTACTGTTTGCACTGCTTGGAAGAAGAAACATTTAGAAAAAAAGCTTAATAACACTTATGAGATAAACTTAATATCCCACTTAAAATTAAAAGGCACAGGACTAGAGAAATGGTTACAAGCATATCTGCGTCTTATAGAGACTCTTAAGTTTATTCCCAGCATTGATTCAGGTGACCCACAACTTCATATAACAGGGAACTCAATGCCCTCATGTGGATCCTACAGACGCTTTCCCTCATGCTTGCACAGTCCCATACATAGACAACATGAGATAAGTTAGAGTCAACTAGAAAGAGGGAATTTCCATCAACAATATTCCTCCACTAGGTTGCCTAGAAGACAACCTATGGGGCATTCTTTTGATTAATAATTGATATGGGAAGGCCCAGCAAAACAAGGGATGCCATCCCTAGGCAGGGGAGCAAGCTGAGCAACTTAGGGGAAGCTAACCTATCAGTAAAGTTTTTCCATAGCATCTGTGTAAATTTCTGCCTCTAGGTTTCTCTTCTGACCTCCCTTCATGATGAACTGTGATCAGAACATGTAAGCCAAACAATCTCTTCTTTTCTCAACTTGCTCTGAGAAACTTGGTGCTTTGACAAAGCATGGTGTTTTGTCACAATAATAGCAACCAAAGTGGAATGGCATATAATTTAAAATAAAATACTTCAAAATAAGTGAAAGGTATTATGTGAAACTGAACTTTCTAAACTGAAAGTGTTAGAACATTTGAATACATTTGGGTAACTTTTAAAGAAGTTTCAAAGACTATAAAATCAGTGATTTAATATGGAAAGGTATTTGTGTTGGTTAATTGTGTGTACATGATTGAAAAAGAATACGAAGAAATTTCTAGCATGCTTGTGGTTTTAAACACAGAATGGAAGTACAAAGATTCGTTTATGATTCTATTTTTGCTCTTACTTAATTGTTCACATGATTATGAAATATTAAAATAGAATATGAGGTTTAATTAAACATTTTAGAAATTTGGATTCTCAAGATGGTTCAGCGGGTAAAATTTCTAGCCATGCAGGACAGACAACCAGAGTCCAACCTGCAGAACATACTGTAGAAGAAGAATAGTAACTTCCTTAAGTTATTGTGGTGTCTACCGTACACAAGCTGTTGCACACACACACACACACACACACACACACACACACACACACACACACAGAGTTATAATAAACTAAACTTTAAAGCTTCTGAGATTTTAGCTTTCACTGACCAGATTCTGAAACCTTTATTATGACACAAACTAGAGAAAACAATTAGTCAACAGTGTAACTGGAGGTTTATCTCCTGCTCTCAAGTTTCTGAATATCTATACTGAGGCTTAACATTAATTACAAACTGACTGATGGCTCAGGCTTATTACTAACCAGTGTTTACATCTTAAAGTAACTCATCTCTTTTCATCTATGTATTGTCATGTAGCTGTGGTGTTACCTCACCTCTTGCTTCTCTGGGAAGCTGCTGAAATCACCCTCCCTCCACCTTCTTTCTCTCTGTATTTGTTTGGTCTTCCATTCTACCTATATTCTGCCCTGTCATGAGCCAAAGTGGCTTTTTTATTAACCAATGATAATAAAATATATTCACATGGGTGCACAGTTCAATCTGAGTTCTTTGGAGGTAGAGACAGGTAGATTTCTATGAGTTCAAGGTCAACCTAATCTACAGAAAGAGTTCCAGGGCAGGATACAAACTACAGAGAATTCTGTCTCAAAAGACCAAATATATATATATATATAGAGAGAGAAGGGTGTCCTACATCATCTATGTTTTTCTGTCTAATTAAAAAGAAAGGTTTTTTTTTAACTTTAACATTGTAAAATTAAATATAATAAAATAGGTATCAAGTAAGAATTATAGTTACATATTTAGTCTATTTTTATTTGGCAAAATTTAAAAAAAATCTATTCCATTTTTGTGTATCCAAAGTTTATCTAATTTACTTTATTTATTTAATTTATCTTTTATAACTAAGGAAAATTAGTAATTAAAACTATTTAGTCTTTAACTTATCAAAGACCCCAAAAAGGATAAAATATGTACCTGAGTAAACAAGAAATGTATTGTAAGCAAGTTCCAAAACTGTAGAAATTACAGAAACATCTGGCTGCATAGACAGCCACCCAAAGTTTTTCTGTAATATTGAGGTATTCATCTTTAGCCAACAGGCCAATATTTTCTGATAGACTTTCCAATGAAGCAGGAAATTTGAATGACTTTCCTGCCTATATTGGCAGTTTGTCAGTCATTTTCCTCTGTGTCCTTCAGAAGGTCTGACAGTCTCTTCTGTGAAGGAGGAACCCGAAGGAACATCCTGCCTTGTTATAACAAAGTTTAGCAGTCATTTTCCTGCAGGTCCTGCATGTTTAGTTTATGCACCATATGGTCAAGCATTCCAAGCAAGAGCAGTTTCTTGCCCAAATTGCTAGCCTTGCCACATTGACAGCATAGTCCATAAGGAGCTTTTTCAATGCACATCATCCTCCTAATGTAATTGGTGCTACCAGGAGCAGACTTGTCTCACTGTCAAGAAAAGCTTAAATTCCTAAAGTATTTTAATTGCCATATTTTTTAGGTGTTTGAAGATTACCTATTAATCTGAAATATATCTCTGTATACCTAAAATTCTAACTAACATGACTGCAAGTTTGACTATTATAGATGCCTATTAATTTGTATTTTAACTATATATTACATTTTTAAATCAGCTATATAAATGTAGTACCTTAGACAAGAGTAGACATATAGTATAACAAAATTGAACTTAAATTTGTATCAATAAACCAAAATCCATTATCAATGTAGAGTATTTTGACATTAACAGTTTTTGTACTAAAATAGATTAAATAATCTACCTTGCTTGTCATTTCTATATCATATCCTTTTTTTCTTTAGAAAGAGACTGACTATAACCATAACCATTTATAAACAATATTCCTTTTAAATGAAAACAAACATATATAAACAATACTTTGGGAATTTGGGCATAGTTTTCTATGCTGATTTGGGGTGTTGGAAATCTTATGGGGATCCTGAGAAAATTTAGAATTATGGATAAATCTTGACTGTAGTAGTCTGTGAGCCTTTATATTCTCTGTCAGTTGCCTTGAAGCTGTTCTGGATTTTGGATTACCTGGGCCATTGTTCCCATGGAGATCTCTTAGGAGCTCTTACTCGATAAAACCATATTAGCCTGGAAGGAATCCACAGCTTCTAATCTTCTGTGGAAACCAAAACCTCTTTTTCAAAGCAATATATCCTTCGACTCAAATTTTGAAATCAAGATATCTTTTTTTTATTTATTATGTATACAATATTCTGTCTGTATGCCTGAAGGACAGAAGAGGGTGCCAGACCTCTTTACAGATGGTTGTGAACCACAATGTGGTTGCTGGGAATTGAACTCAGGACCTTTGGAAGAGCAGGCAGTGCTCTCAACCACTGAGCCATCTCTCCAGCCCCAAGATACCTTTATGTTGATTTAGATCAGCAGCTCCCACAATCAAAGGTCTCTCTGTAGTTATTAACAGACAAAAACGTTGAAGAAAATAAAATGTATACATAATCCAGACTCTCTGTGTATAGTCCATCTTTATGTGGCTTTTTTTACTGTATCTTTAGTGACTTTATTTGTTCAAAACTATTTTTTATAACTGTCTATACACATTCTCTTTTTTTCTAAAGACCATATACATTCATTAAACACACTGCGACCTGTTTACAGGTTTAATTTTTGTCTGAATCTATCTTTATTGTGTATCTATAATTCTTTTTTGGTCACTGTTTTAAACTGATGAGTGGGGGTGACTAGGACTGGAGTTGCCACTTTGGCTGTTGGCCCTGCTCTATTTGGCTTTACAACATGGTGGAGGTATGAACGAGAGACATGCGTATCTTTGCCCACTTGGGGAAGCAGCAGGACCATGCAGGCATCAAGGAGCTTGCAGCACAATGCTCACAAACCACATTCAAGTCTTCTGGAGCTCTCAAAAAGCTGTCCATGCTGCCTGCATGGAGCAGGAAACTGTCTCTCAAAGGAGCAGTGCATCTGTTCGCCACCAGCAAAAAAGAGCCTATCTGTAAAAATGCAGCTAGCAAGAGGCTGTTTTAAACTCTATTTTTGTGTGTCTAGAATCCTTTTTAAAAACTTTTTTAGGCTTTATGTGGATGTATGTGATGTGCGTTGGAACCACTTAAAATTTTCTCTCCCTCCCTCCAGTTCTGAGTAACCATTTTAAGGCTTAATAATAATTACAGACAGTTTGGCTCATGGCTCAGGCTTCTAACTAGCTTTTATGTCTTAACTTGACCCATTTCTATTAACCTATGTATCATCATGTTGCCTTGGCGTTACCAAACATCTTTCTTCTCTAGGTGGCTGCTGGTGTCTTCCAGAATCCTTCTTTCTCCCTGGATCTGTTTGGATTTCCTACCTGGCCATATTCTTCCCTGTAATAGGTCAAAACAGCTTATTTACTAATGGTAATAAAACATATTCACAGCATGCATAAGGGTATCCCATGTCACAACTGTGAATAAAATTCAGGAAAGGACATGTATTAACACACATTATTTTTTGAGAGTGTTCTAATATCTATCCCATTTTAATACTGCAAAACTAAGACATACAAGCAGTTGAATAACTTGTCTGAAGCTATACAGCTAAGAATTTGTAAAACAGGATATTCAAATTGTTTATTTCAAAGCCCCATATAGTATGAATGAACAACCTTGGCTATGTACTGTCTGTGAAATGCCAATTGTTCAAGAATGGTTCTACAGAACCATTAACATTATAACAGAAGTTAATAGCATTATGCAGTTATTTATAAATTATTTAAACTTAATTTTTAAAACACTTGAAGAATATTTTATTCTGGCACAAATGGCTCTGTTATGGGGAAGCAAAGAAACCACAAAGAATTTTCCATATCTTTTTATGTGAGGTTCTAACAGGACTTGGGAATTTATAGATTTACCTCTATCCTAGCTAACACAGCCAGTATCTGTTTCTTAAAGATTCAGCCAAAGAAGCACTTGAGCATCTAAGCTTTCCTGTGGTAGGTGCCAAAGCCATGAGTTAAAGAAAGGTGGAGGTAATTTGATCTTCTGTGAAGGAAAGAAAAATCGATTGCATGAATTTAGACTATAGAAAAGAAATCAAAACATCTTGAAGACACACATTATAATGCCAAATGCTTCTCAGGAATCGGCACAGTGGCCCCTCTGTGAAGATTTCCATTGTTAGGCCCATGCCTTCTGTACCAGAAAAGCAATGTGTTTGAACCTGCCAGCTTTTGAATGTTCCCACCACACTTCCTCATCTATGCGTGGCTTCACTCCGCATTAATCAAGTCAGGGCTGGGTTTTGACAAGAAAAAGATCATCCATTTGCCTCTAGTCCTTTCCAGATGATCATCTAATTATGGCAAAGGAGATCTCTATGCTGTGAAGCTGAAACAGCATGTAAATTGTGAATACCCACTAAGGCTGAAAAGAAGATATTTTCCTTATGTTTTTCTGGTCTCAGCAGTCATGATTCTTATCCTAATTCTTTCAATCAGAACTACGAGTTTATCTGCAGGGCATTTTTGCAACATCAAAGCAAATTAGTCTTTGTTCTGACTTTTGCTTTTGTTTTTGCTTTGCTAACGAGTGTAACTCAATACATTACATGTTACTTTATCTGGGAAATTCCTAAAGTTGTTAAAACAGATTTCCAACAAGCCTTAAACACAGCATTAAAGGCACATACAAAACTATGACTCATCCCCAAATTATCATTTGAATGTATTTCAAATAAGGGAACAAAGAAAATACTTAGGCATTTAATTATGTTGAACAAACAGAATTCAGTAAATAACTGTTGAGGGTCCAAGATATAACTTTGAAAAGAAACCTGTTTCTGGGTTGGGAAGATGACTAATTTGATAAAGGACCTTCCATGCAAGCATGAGAACTTGAGTTGAATATCCAGACTTCAGCACAGATTATGTCTGATGCAATGCACTAATTTAAGAAACACACTGAAGCCAAAAACAATTCCACACCAATGCTGGACTCCAGGTTGGGAAAGAAAAGAAGGAGGAAAAGAGGAGAAGGAAGAGGAAGGAACCTACTTCTATAAACTGTACCCTAACTGACGCTGACTATCAGTCTCTGATGGTAACTTCTTTCTTAATATCCAGAGTTTCATTTATATCTGTATTTTTTTAGACATTTCAAACCATATAGTATCTAGAATACATGGGAACTGTTTCCAAATGCATGAACAACTTAAGGTATGAGATCTTTCTCCTCTTGTTGAATTACAAGCTTATGACTTGTTTTCCCTATGAGTCTTCATAATAGCTATGTCTGTGTGCTTAGCTTATGATGCTGCTGACGTTGGGTGTATGCAAAATACTTAGTGTAGCATCTTGCTTAAAAGGTTATGGCAAAGAAATGTTTCGTTGTCATCTCCATAATAATTAGCATAATGTTCACAGTAATGATCTTGATAGCAATATCAATTTTAAATTAACAAGTAGATATCTTCAGTTCCTCAAAAGCAAGAGTCTCCTTGGATGTTGACTTTGATAATAGGAATCATAATACACTGATTTTTCTTTTCTTTTTTCTTTTTTTTTTTTTTTTTTTTTTTTTTTTTTTTTTTGGTTTTTTGAGACAGGGTTTCTCTGTAGCTTTTGTGACTGTCCCAGAACTAGCTCTTGTAGACCATGCTGGCCTCGAACTCCCAGAGATCTGCCTGCCTCTGCCTCCCTAGGGCTGGGATTAAAGGTGTGCGCCACCACCGCCCAGCTACACTGATTTTTCTAACTGAACTACCTGTTAGGTATGTTCACAGACAGGTTCATGGTACCGCACACTCATCCGTTGTTCCTACCAACAAGTCTGTTATCAAGATAGCATTCACAGGTTTTGTTTACATATATGCATGTCTTTAAACCCCTTTTCTCTCCTTGAAACCTTTTTCCTAACTTTATTTTGCTGATATATTCCTACTCTATAAAGAAATCTGATTAAATATTAAAACCATTTGAAAGACCATATAGCATGAGGAGATGAATCGCTGGGTGAAAAGCTTGCCAGCTAAGCTTGAAGAACTGAGTTCAGATCCCTAGTCCACACATAAAAGCAAGGCATGGTGTGGGGAGAAGAATCAGCAAAAGACACTTACCACACAGATCCGGAAATCCGAGTTTGACCCCTGGAACACAGAAGTGTCAAGAAAGCAAGAATCCCACCATGCTGTCACCTGAACTCTACAAGCTGCTATGACACACATACACATCATAATAATGAACACAGACTAAATCACTCAATAGATAAAAATTTAAAAGAAATATTATTATAGCACTTATCCCATCAAATACGCCAGAATTACTTATTTAGCTCTATCTTCTTTTCTGCCTACAATGCAATAACTGCTGCATTTATTGTCATAATTATGGTATGTGTCCATATGTGCAATAAATCCTTAGGGCCTATGTCTTGCATAGCTAAGTGAACAATGTATATAGACTACAGATTGGGAGACTGGTTCATTTATCTCTTAATTTCTCAACATTCTTACTCATTTTAAGATGTGTTTGCACCCAGCCCCCCTAACCCCAGAGCTTTTACAAGTTGCAGAGTTTCTGACTCACAAACATCACATTAACATGTGCATGTTATAAAATAATACTCTTCTGAGAGCATGGCATTGTACTTTATACATGCCGGGGTAATGTGCTTAAATCCTCATCATGTATTGCCATCAATTTACAGACAAAAATACATAAAATGTCCCAAAAGAAATGTCTTATAATCCATCTCTAACTTCTTGGCATTTGACAAAATTAAGTTACAGAGTTTAACCGAAGGGGGGAAAATATTTCTAAATTGAATCTATTTGTGATATACTGGTTTAAAATTCAAAACTGCCAACATATTCTGTTTACTCCCTTGGCATCTGTTGCATCTGCCAACTGGTGGCCAGAAATTAGAGCAGACTTAACTAATTAGAAGGGTCCCCATCTGGTAGCTGAACTTCTTGTTTATGCTTCCTTTAGGTTCTTAGCACAGAGATTCGAACCAGAACTTCTGCGGTTTGCAGCCGAGGAGGCTCTGTCTGGCTAGATTTCTAGCTATTGTCCTGTGGAGCTCAACTTGGCCAGATGGAAGTGTTCTGCGTTTTACAGTCCCCTCCCACTGTTCCCCTTGGGATGACTCATCTTTGCCACGGGAATTTCCATTGTCTCTCAAAACGCTCTTTCATTCATTTTTATTTCTGCAGGCCTACACCTAGGACTGTAAATAGTTTATTGAGAAACAAATGCTTCCCCAAAGAATCCATGATTTGGTAAAATCGATACTAACTTTCCTCTGAAAAAAAAGAAGAGGAAAGGATTAAAGGAAGATATCCTGGTGGACTTTATTTCTTTGCGGTTTTTATTTAGTCCTCGTAAGTGTCATTTTACCACAAAGCCTTCTCCTGGCAGGATCCTGCAGTGGTTACAATCACAGACTTGGGATAAAAACTTACATTAAAATTCTGGCCCTGTTCTCTATTAGCTGCTTATCCCTCAGAAAGTTGCCTCAACCTTGCTACATTGCCGTCTCCCCATTTACAAAACTAAAATGACAATCTATTTGTTTTTCCTTAGAATTATGATTTAACGAAAAACTTTATGAAAAGAGTGTATCCCAATTACGTAGCAGAAAAATAGCTGGAAAAACAAAAGAAAAAAAAATCTAGTATTGACAATAGATACCCAAAATCTTTTTTAAAGGACTGGGGATGTATCTCAATTGTAGAATGCTTGCCTAGCATGCAGGAAACTCCAAAGTTGATCCATAATACAACACACAAACACACACACAAAACTAGGTGTAGTAGCCTCTCTCTTTCTCCGTCTCTTTTTCTCTCTGTGTGTAAAGGATTATAACATATATTTTAAATTTGATTAAACATAAAAATTGAACAAAAATAACTGGGATGCTGCAAATACAGTGTTTTCCAGTTACTCCTACTTAATGCTTTGAAGCATTATTATTGTTTTTTTAACTTTCACTTTTGTTTTCCGTGCATATACTGCAGTAATTAATTAATATGAGGAATGGCTGAAAAAATATAAGTATGTGACTATTATATTATTAAGGACAATAGAATGATGCCACTCATTTTGTCATATTATCCTTTTATGTTTTTTTTGAGACAGGGTTTCTCTATGTAGCTTTGGAGCCTTCCTGGAACACACTCTGTAGCACAGGCTGGCCTCAGACTCACAGAGATCCGCCTGCCTCTGCCTCTCGAGGGCTGGCACAGTTTATCTTTTTTATTGTTAGTAGTTATCCCACCTCCTAGACAGAAAACAATTGATAAGGAATTTGAAAGCAAATTTATTTGGAAGATGTTGTAGACTTGTTCAAAATTGATTGATTGCCTATGAGCCAGAACCTACTTCAAACTCCAAGATACAAAGATAAGTAAGACATAAGGTTCACATTCAAATAGTTCAGCAGGCTTTAGGAGAACAAGGTATATAATAAATAAATAGATGACTATATAAAACTCAAACTCTGTGATACAGTCTTGGGAAACTGTAGGAGCGGCAACACCAAGGGAGCAGGTTAAATGGCTAGAGTAGTCAGTAGACATTCGTGTAATAGATAGAAGTTATTGGTCTAAGAAAAACAGTGCAAGCTCAGTTATAAATTGTATATGTGGAGTTTAAAAGAAGTGATATTCTGAAATAAGCATATTGGAGTGATAGAAACCTGAACATCACAGAAGTTAACATAGTAGGCAAAGATGTAAGAGTCATCAGAATCGAATTTCTGGTGTTGGGGGTCTAGTTCAAGGTTCATGGCAACAAGAAAAAAATCTGCAGAGAGATATGTAGCCTTTTTAAAGATAGTCACCTTTTAACGATTCAGCATCACCAAAGATGGTAGGTGTGAAATAGTTGTCCAGAAGAAAATGCTGCAGATGAAAGACATCTTCAGGTAGAATATAACAGTTCAAAAAGAATAACCAAGCCGGACTCCCCAAAATGGAGTCAAATAGGGAGGCCTTAACAGTCTAAAAATGTTAATGGTGACCTGGAATGGTACACTTGTAATTCCAACATGCAAGAGGCTAAGGATCTCTAATTTGAAGCCAGTCTTGACTTTATAGGAGTAATATATCTCAGAAAGCACAAAACAATAATGAAAAAATAAATATTATTTATTATACAGTGGTTTAGGAGTAATCAGATAACCAATGAGAATGAGGATTGAGAATTGGAGAAAAATTATATACTATGCCCAAAGTCCACATAGAGGTGACATGCATCCCACAGACATTAGTTAGAAAATAATATTAGCAAGATCCAGAAGACTTTTGACCATAGCCTTTAATGAAATGCCCCAGGAAATGAAAGGAAGAGTAAGACCAGTGCTATAGAATTGTCACCAGTATCATGGCTCTAGCACTGGTACTCATCATCTGTTCTGCCTTGTCCTGAAATAATTAATAAAGAGAAATAAACCCTATGAATTGTAAAGACCAATAGAGAAGGTAAGTATCTAGACAGGCTGGTCTGCACTAAGACATTTTTAGCTGACTTTTCTGATATAGCTAAGGATTATCTAACAACAAATATCTTTCTTTGGCCAAATCCCATTCAGGCTCCTCGCACTCTGCTAGTATCTAGACTATAATCATGGTCTATAAAGACGTGAACATAATCCTAATCTGGTCCAATGGCTCAAGGCTATCTGACCCTATCTACAGTAGATGTCTGGCTGAAAACACCACAACTAACTAATGAATCTCAAGAAGGCCCCTAGCTTTTGAGAAAGTAGGACTCTAACTTAAATCACCTCCTTTTGGCAATTGTAGACAGCTACTAGATAAACAAAACCACCATCCTGCTCTTGTAATTTCTCCTTTTCTTAACAGCACTTTGTTAACCCACTCATTCCACTCTTTCATCCTTCATTTTTAATTTTATTGCAGTTCTCTCTGTAAAAACTGAAGTTGAGCTTGGTTCCCAATGGACCTCCCACTCTATTGCAAATATATGCTGATTCCATTGCTATGGGCTTGTGATGACTCAGAAGATCACGGTAGAAAAAGAAAACACATGGGAAAGGAAACTGCGCACGTTGTGCCAATCAGCAACCCAATAGAGAAGAGCTCCACGTCAAATCACATATTTCAAAGAAACACCTCAAAGGCATCTCTCCCTTCAAGTCCCACCTCCTAGTAGCCCATTCAGCTATGAACTCATACCGTTAGTGACCTCATGACCCAGTCTCTTCTCAATAGCAACACTAAACTGAGAACAATGCTTCAACGCAGGAAGTTTTGAGAGAAACACGTTTCTGTGTTTAAAAAGACAAGAAGGGTAACAAATACCTTAACAGAGAAGTTTTGATAGACAGAGAGCATATCGCATGGCAGATGGTCAATTTTTCCTAGTGTGTTGTCACTGATTAAAGGTGTCTAGAATTATAGATATTAGTTCTGTCCTTTTGTCTCATATGAATGGTCTTCAGGGTTAGGATAAAGGTTTGTATCAATTCTTACATACATAAACCTACAATAAAAATATGGAAAACAGTATCTTCACTGGGATTGCCAAATATCTTACTCAACAAAACTTTTAAAATACCTCTTGTACTTTTAATATCTTTATAATATAATGTTATAAAAATTAGAATAGGCTCAGCATTAAAGGCACTTAACAGTAACCCGAGCTGACCTGAGTTGGATGCTCAGGGCACTAGTGGAGTATGGAGAGAACTCTCAAATGTTCTCCTCTGATTTTTACAGAAGAACCATGATACATAGGTCCAACACACACATGCCCACATTGCTGCACATGCATATATAAAATATAAATAATTTTGAGACTATGTGATAAACTATTACATCAATGAAATCAAAATATTATTTTGGATAAAATAGATGATTAAAAAATGTTCAATTTAATATAAATTCTGAGCAGTAAGTATTTTATACATAACATATTATTTAATATTATCTGTTAATATACATTCTGAACAATATTATATATAACATGTATTATATATAACATATATATAGCTATATATGTGTGTATATATATACATATACATGTTTGGATGGTAGCCATAGGAGGCTCTCACTTTCTGAATAGAACCTGAAGGAGGATTACATGGGATTTTGGGGTCGAGGAGATGCGGGCAGTGGGAGGAGAGGAAGAAGTGGAAACTGCAGTTGGGATTTAAGAAGCTAAAAACCAGAAAACAGACAAGCAAAACTGTTTCCTGACCGAATGCATGAATTTTGTTAAAATAATCCCAAGTATGGCCTTGCTGACCTAGTCCAAATACACCTGTTACATCTCTGAATGTTGCTCATCATTCTCTGATACTGCTGCCCTAATTTATATTCCCATTGGAGGTCCAAAACTCTCAGGCATCCATTGTTGTACCAGGGTATCATATTCAGAAGTTTACATTATTCCCATTCTGATGGACAGCACATATCTATCCTTATAGTTTTAATCTCACAGTAAAATAATTTTTCATGAAGAATATATGTCATTTACAAACTCAGTCAAAAATTATATATTTATGCAAATTTTATGTATTACCTTGGCATGCTAGAAGGGTAAAAGAAAGAAATTGCAAGCAATCCACTTGATTCAGAGCCCTGGGATCCTGTTTGGATATAGGGAATGCCCATTTCATAAATAGAGTGAAACCAGATGGATAATAACTGAGGAGATAAATGACTTAGAATGTTGTTTAGGTTAAAAGGCTTCAGAATCCACCATTTTGCCCAAGGTCACTCTCAAGGACTCATGAGTGTATCTAAGACAGAGAACAAGGATAGAACGTTCTTTAAAAAAATATTTTTGTCCAATTTTCTTAAACACAGAAAAGTAAAGTCTGTGTTGTTTTTAACTTTCCATTGGTGGTTATTACATTACAATCCATTACCACAGTTAGTGCCATGTTCCCCTGCTGTCTCACTCAGCAGTTGGTCAAATCTAGAGGACTTTGCCATGAAGCCCTATGGGCATGTAGCTTTGGAGGGCACAGACAGCTGGCCCAACCCTAAATCTGCAAGCAAGCCGGGTTCTTAAAATTCCTTATCTGTTCCAGATGTGAGACCAGTTTGACTTCTTCTTGGAGGAATATACTCTGCTTCAGCCTCCTCTATTCTATTGCTTCCAAATATTAAAAATGAAATACACCCTGTGTTAAAGTTCTTTATGATGCCCCATTAATATATACAATTTTAGGGTGTTTGAGCATCATGTAAAAAGTAAATTAAAAAAGAAGTATGAAAAAGTTATTCCTTTATGCACATATGATATATAAATAGAAGAGAAAATACATAACCTTATGTATTCAGGTTTTCATGTTCTATTTAATTTAGGTACTGAAAACAGGCAAGGGAGCTTTTGGATATCCTTCATTGTGATGGTCAAATTAAAGAGATTAAAGTAGCAAAGAAAGTAGAGAAATGACAGAAGTGAATGTTTTAGTCCTGTCTATATTTGTCAGTCTAATTATTCTTTTAAGTCTATATTCTCAAGCAAATTGTCATCTTTTGCAACATTGGTAACACATTGTGTTACTAGTGTACATTTTGCCTTAGGGAATGGCTACAAAGGCCCCACATAAATATTTTAAAACAATAGCATGTTTTATGAGACAGGATCTTACTACATAAATTAACCTTCAGTTCTTTGGTTTTGCAAAAGAAAATCTGATTGCTATTAGGTAAAAGAAGTAATCCAATTTCTTAACTTCTCTGTGGAAGAGAGAATGGCTGACTTCAAGAGAATAAGAAACATTAAAATTTAAACTACTATAATATTTTCAAGGAATATTAATAGTCACTATTTTCAAAGGTGAATAGAAGCCATACTCATCTCTCTGTGTTTCTAAGTATGGAGTGATTACTGATTGTTGCTATCAGATGTATGGACACTCATTTTTTTAATCTATTTTCCCTATGATGTTGTTAGTAAGACTGTGGGAAATACCCTTTATTTCTATTTCTAATTATGGAGTGGTCACCTGATAAGTTATCATACAAAGAGTGTATAATTAAAACATGTTTGTACGTTTGTGTGTTGTTGTTATTGTTGCTGTAATAGCGCTAAAAAACAACAGAACTTCCCCCTTTGGCACATCGATTTCTCTACAAACTCCTCTGTCCCAAACAATGGTATTGCATTTGTCAGTTCTAGTCTGTCACACCCTGTTCTAGTAACATTTTATACCATTATAATATTTTCTGTAACCATAAATATTATAAAACATATCAAATTGATTTGATATTAATCAAGCATAGTATGTAATTAGTAGTGGGAACAATTCTAGTCATACTGAAAAATGATCTAAATTCTTTCAGTTATAGCCTTAGTATATTTATTAAGTTAATGTATTTTAGCATAAAAGATGATTTCATTTTATTTCTACATTGTCATTTCTCCTATTGAAGTTTAAAGCCTAACTATGTTTATTTTAATATGAAACACCAGTTCATATACAAACTTGATAGTACTAGGAGTCAGAAGGTAAGTAAACAAAAGACTTTGAAATAAAGTAAGATGAAGGCCCAAGCTTACAGTTGGTAATTGCCTCTTCCAGGCACCTGTTTTCACTGTAACTGAACATCAGGATGGTACATGATTCTAAAGAATGTCTAAAAGGGATAAAGGAACTTCCATAGAACACGTGAAACATTCAGTGATTCCATTTAGTTGGTTAGTGCTACAAACTTAATGCTATTTAAATATAGTTTTTATAGTGTGTTAATAACTGTAATAAAAAAAGAGGAAAAAATGACAACATGTAGCTATGTTATAACAAGCAGATGGTGGATGAAAATGGGCTGTCTTCAAGTGTTCCCATTCTTTTCAATTCATGTACAGTTACAGAAATAAACATTTGTGTTCCCCACTCAACCATAATATCCCAACTACAAGATATAACACCTAGCTGACTTACCAGATGAAGTTTCTTCACAATAATTACTTATTATCTGAATTCAGTATTGATTTTCCATGGCCATGAATGGTGATTTTGAAGGTACAGAAATATCATTGTTTCTGTCTAACATTTTGCTTACAATTAGAATATCTTAAGAAAAGATTAACAACCATACTTTATAGGTACACTTTGTTTCAAAAGACATACCAGATTCTTCCCAGAGTTCATTGGTAGCATCTTATTTGAGTAATTATTATGATGTGATTGATAAGCCAGTCCTGAATATCAGTCAACATATTTGTCACACTTTATATTGGATAGGTGGCATGAGTCGGCAATAATATGTTTTTAAATCTTCATCTCTCAGGAAACAGACTCAACTCACAACCCAGTCAGGAGAAAATTGTATTCTGGGTCTACCACTGGTTTTATGCCACTAAATTTGATATCTGTTCTAATTATTTTCTTTCGTTCAATAATTCATTAGTCTTGGTGTCTTATTTCATTAAGTCATTGCAAGAAAAACTGATATAGAAGTTGTCTTTCCTATCATAGATCATCATGTCTTAAAACATTTAAATTATCTGCACCATGATTTGTTACAAAGAGACAACTGAATTCTTGAGCCTCTCTTCATCTTCCCTAAAGAAAACTACTCTATGCAGTCTGACAAACATGCCCAATGAAGCATGAATGTCGTGCACGTGAGTATGATATGAGTAGCTTTGTGTAAGTGTGATGTCATTCTATCTTTATGACACTGTTATAGCCTCAGCTCAGACACTGACAAGTTCCAGGCATCACAACTACAAAAACCCCTGAAGCAGTTTCAATGTGTTCTTTGTCTGGTTCCCCTTAAAGCTGCAACAATTATACAGTCTTGAACTGTTTTTCAAAGACAATTCTTGTTCTGTTACTTCTTTTCCTTAAAGGTTCCAACAAATGCATGTGGGGATGTGGAGAAAGAGGAAACATTACTTCTGGAAGATCAATGACGTACAGTCACAACAGAAATCAGCATGGAGGTCCATCAGGAAAGGTAAAATAGAATTACAAAGCCGGGCGGTGGTGGCGCACGCCTTTAATCCCAGCACTCCGGAGGCAGAGGCAGGCGGATCTCTTTGAGTTCGAGGCCAGCCTGGACTACAATAGCTAGTTCCAGGGCAGGAACCAAAAAGCTATGGGAAAACTCTGTCTCGAAAAATCAAAAAAAAAATAGAATTACATATGACCCACCTAAAGCACCCCTATATATCTATCCAGTGCCTTCTATGTCCTATCACAGAGGTGTTTCTGCATTGCTATTTATTGCTGCATTATTCACAGTAGCAAGGCGATGGGATTAACCTAGATGTCCATCAACAGATGATGACATTTGAGTATTCATAAACATTGGGATTGTATTCAGCTGTAAAGAAAAATAAATTCAGAAAAAAATAGATGGGTTTAGAAAGTCTTATATGCAGTGAAGAAACTCAGACTCATAAAGACAAGCTCTCTCTCCTATGCAGACACCAGTTTATATTGTTTGCATCTATGCACATATGCAGTGAGGAAAGAGGGCCATTAGTAGAAAAAGGTATTGAGGAAGTGGGGGACGAAATAAGATAATAAGATACGTGGTTCATGAAAGGAGAAAGGAGGCTGTGGGTGTGGTGAATGGGTGGGAACAAAATTGGGTCATGAAGAAAAAGGAAAAGGAACACAAAACTGTTTTGAGTATGTTGCAGACTGAACTCTGGACCTGGAGCATAGTAAGTAAATACTTTTCTATACTCTACTTTCAAGTTTTTGTCAATTTTTTAAACGCACAATAAAATCTAACAAATGGCTCCAAAGTCTGTAGTTGATAAAACCTAGAAATGAATTTTTCTGTTCTTTTCTGACTTCATCTGTCCCTATAGATCCATGTTTTATTTTGATTTATTTCCTTATTAAATTGACAACTTTTAAAATTTTTCCATGATGCCATATATTTACTTTATTTTGTTTTAGATACATGTATTTATTTTAAATATAATACAGTATAAAGATAATAAAATATAATACATATGTTTTATTATAAAATTAAAGTCTTTTATCAATGTATTTCTTTGTTTTGCATTGTTTACTGAAAAAATTCTCCACTTTTGATCCATCTATGAACCTACTGATCTTCAAGTCTTAGCCCTTCAAAACAACCACACCCCCTTGCACAACGTGTTTATCTGACTCTTTCTGATACCAGACTTTAAATCTGCTAAAGTGGGGAACTCTTTCCTAATGTATGCTTGGCTTGTTTGTACATCCCCGACAACTGAGTACCATGTTTATTTTATCCATTTGTGATAGCTAAAAAACCTAATACTCTACAGTTGCAATCATAAAATTTTTTTTTCTTTTTTTTTT
>NC_022029.1:3714903-3738398 GCF_000317375.1 Microtus ochrogaster | reverse complement strand
AAATCAGGTGTTCGTAGGTTTGTGGGTTAAAGTCAGGGTCTGCTATTCGATTCCATTGGTCGACTTCTCTGTTTTTATGCCAATACCAAGCTGTTTTCACTACTGTAGCTCTGTAATAGAGTTTGAAGTCAGGGATGGTAATGCCTCCAGACAATCCTTTATTTATTATGTATACAACTTTCTGCCTCCACACACCAGAGGAGGGCGCCGGAAATCTTTTTACAGATGGTTTGGAGCCACCATGTGGTTGCTGGGAATTGAACTCAGGACCTCTGGAAGAGCAGACAGTGCTCTTAACCACTGAGCCATCTCTCCAGCCCCCGCAATCATAAAATTTAAAACGTTATTAAACCAAAGCCACAATAAGATTGAAGATGGAAAACAGAGTCATAATCAGCACTGCTGCTCAAAGGCAATTCTACATTCTTGACTTAGTTAGGCTTTGTTTTTGCGAAAGGGTTGCACTATTTAGCCCAGGACCTTAAATTCATCCTCCTTCTCCCTTGGTCTTACAAGGATTATAGGTGCATTCCATCAGAATGTTGGGAGCAGTGAGACCCCAGATCCTGAATTTCTTATAATCCCCTGATCTGAGTGCCTACAGCTGCTCTGAGCACGAGACCTTCAGGAGTTCCTGATGGCAGGAGAGTGGTTTCTGGTGGGTTTGGCTGGGGAATGGATATCTCTATATAATCTGCCCCTGAACACAATAAAGGGGGCATTCTTGGGGAATTCGAGGATGACTCGTGTCGCTGTCTCTCTGTCTGTGTGTGTCACTGTATTTTAACTTCCAGCCCCCTTGCCCAAAGCTCGCGAACTGGGTGCCACGCACCGAATGCAGACACGGGGACGCGATGCGCGGCACCTAATTCTACCTATATTCTTATAATTTATTTATTTATATTATGAAAGCTTTGCATACATATATGTCTGTGCATGTTGGGTAATAATGGAAGTCAAAAGATCCCCTGCAACTTGAGTTACCAATAGTTATGAGCTCTGTTGTGGGTGCTGGGGATTAAACCTGAGTCTTCTGTAAAAGCAGAAAATGCTCTCAACCACTGAGCCCTGTCTCTAGCCCTTAATAGACTATGTAAATAAGTACTAAAAACAACTGGCTCAGCTTTGTGCTACATGTCCTTAGACATGTTGTTTTTGGTTACAGAAAACAAATGAAGGAAAGGTAATGTTTAGTTATAGTTCTATAAATTAGATTTAGTCTATATGTTCCCAGGAGACATTATATTCCAATTCAATATTTTTTGTTCAACTTTTCCCAGGCATCAGTTTTTGCTACTACAATTTTTTTAGGCATCAAGAGAGACCCTCACTCAAGTAGTTGCTCTGCCTCCTCTTAATGCTCTTGAACACTTTCCTACCTTTCATCTGCCAAGTTAATGGTTTATGGTGGACAACTAAGTAATATATTTCAATATTCATTATAGTTATTCTTTCTACTAAGGGAAGTATTTAACAAACAAATAAATCAAATCAAATTCAAAAATACTTTAGGAGGGCCTTTTTTCTAAAAACATTATAGGAAATCCTGAGAGAGAAAAAAAGTTAAAGATTTTTAGAAGTAGGAAATCATGAAAAAGGAGCATTTTTAAGGCTCAAGAGTTAAGTTGAGCTCATTTATTTCCTAAGGAAAAATGGACAGCAGAAAGAGAAAGTCAGAATTTTTCTAGCATTATTTCCCAAGTTTTTATTTATTTATGACTCTCGGTAAAATTTGTGGTTAAGAAAATCTGGCAACATTTAAACCAAAAAAATTTACAGTAATAGTTATAACAAAAACAGACCTGTAACTCATCGCACTGAGAAAATGTGTACAGTGTTCACATCCATGTAACTAATAAATGTTAATACATGTGTTGAAGTATACCAACAAATCATGACTACCCAATACACAGCAGGAAAAGATTCATCAGTAAAACTAGGTATCACAATAGCTCCCTCTTTTAGGAAGCTTATAGGCTAATGGGATATGGTTGGTATATAAAGAAATGCAACAACACATTATATACATATTTCTTTATCAGAATGTAACCAGTTAATTAGAATTATTATAAAGAACAACATGGGGTTGGTGAGATGGCATCATGGATAAAGAAGCTGAATGGAAAATCTGACAACCAGATTCCAATCTTCAGGACCCACATGAAAATGAATAGGGAGGAATACATCAAATAAAATTGTTCTTTGAGGGCTGGAGAGATGGCTCAGTGGTTAAGAGCATTGCCTGCTCTTCCAAAGGTCCTGCGTTCATTTCCCAGCAACCACATGGTGGCTCACAACCATCTGTAAAGAGGTCTGGTGCCCTCTTCTGGCCTGCAGACATGCACATAGAATATTGTATACATAATAAATAAATAAATAAATAAATAAATAAATAAATAAATAAATATTAAAAAAATTGTTCTTTGACTGCCACTCCCATGCCATGGCACGTGCATGTGCACACATACACATAATAAAAATATTTAAGTAAGAGAAGAAATTTAATATAGGGTATATTCAGGTAGGAAATAGAAATCATGAAGAAAACAAAGAACTGAACTATTCATGGCTCAAAAACTTAGGAATCCACAGTGAATCAACACTGAGTTTGAGTCTATTCAGTACAATGCACAGTAATCGAAAAGAAAATAAATTGAGAATCGATAACCTCACATTCTGAAATTACCTGAGGATTTTGAACATTGATATTTATCACTCTGTCGAAACCAACATACATCTGGGTCTTGGAGTCGCAGGGGGAAACTAGTATGTGCCCTCAAAAATCTTATTTTGATTCATGTCATAAATTTATGACCATATTAAGTCTCTTAATGTAAGAAGCTTGACTCTGAAGGGGCACCAGAAATAGAGACTGCAGCACACTGGTCCAACTTTTTATGCCTATTAGAAAGAAAAGAAATAAAAATCTGTATTTTTTATCTTCCTATTTATGTCTTCCTCCATGTTTTCCTTTTTGAAGGAAAAAGAACCATAAAGTTCCCAAAAGACAAATGAATTCACCTCATAAAAAATATAGTATACTTGACACCAGCAGAACATTCAAAAAATGAACAAAGCCTCCATGACTTCAATCTTAATCTCTGCATTTCTTTATTAGTTTGAATCTCAAAATTGTCAAAAACACCAAGTTTCTGTACCAGTCCAGAATGTCTTTTTATAAGACAATTTCCTCAGTCAACAAACAAGAGAAATCTATTAATGGTATTAATGCCTGTAAAGGGGATGATTCAAAGATAGTTTGTGGTGGAGCTGCCTGCTTCAGTAAAAACTAGATCTTGTCCAATATTTGTGGGGGAAAATAAGAAGTTTTGAATAATAATGTTTTGGCTTTAGTTTCAAATATTTCCCATAGGCTAAAGCTGTTGAACAGGTGTTCCCTAACTGGTGGCACTGGTTTGTGGGCTTGTAGACCATTCAGAAGACAGATCTGGGGTGAAGTTCATCTCAGGAGTGATAGTTGAGGTTGGATAGCCCTACCATACAGCCTGCTCTGTCACGCACCCCGCCCCCGTGTCTGCGCTCCGTGCGCTGACACCCAGTTCGCTAGCTTCAGGCAAGGGGGCTGGAGGTTAAAATACACAGACACACACAGACAGAGAGACAGCGACATGGGTCATCCTTGAATTCGCCAAGAATGCCCCCTTTATTTTGTTCAGGGGCAGATTATATAGAGGTAGCCATGCCCCAGCTAAACCCGCCAGAAACCACTCTCCTGCCATCAGGAACTCCTGAAGGTCTCGTGCTCAGAGCAGCTGTGGGCACTCAGATCAGGGGATTACAAGAAATTCAGGATCTGGGGTCTCACTGCTCCCAACACTGATCCACCTCTGTTCTCTGGTCCAGGGATATATGATCAAACATTTGCTTTATTCTCTTACCACCACTGTCCAGGATATCCTTACTCCCCTGCCTGCCCTGGAATGATGGACTGTGTGCCCTTAAATCATAGCCAAAATAAATTTTTCTACACCTTGAGTTGCTTTTTGTAGGGTGTTTGGTACCAGCAATGAAAGGGGTAACTAACAAAATTACTGTGCTTAATTCACAGTGTGTTAAACAAATACAAGGAAAAAATGATAGGAATCCCATTTCTGTAAAGTGTACCAATGTGGGGATTATTATAGGAAAGTGTGTACTTCACAGGCATGCTAACTGCAGTGTCCCAAGAGTGAAGACATTGTATTGCTGAGTTGACCGCCCGTTCCAATCTCCTGTTCCGAATGATGTCTCCCTTCACTAATATTGTACAACACCTCAGAAAGGAGAGAGATAGGAAAGAGGGAACCGTTTGTTAAACAATAATTGTAATTTTTTATTTATTTTTTGTTTTTCAAGACAGGATTTTTCTATTGTTTGGAGCCTTTTTGTAATTTTAACACTTGCCTTGTTCCCTGATATAAAAATATCCATTGCCTCACCTTAAAAATTCACTTCACTACAGCTAACATTTTCTTCCTTAATTTCTTTTTCCATTGTTATATCAAAGTGTCATGGCTAAAAAAAAAATTATAAAAGAATGGGATCATAGTTCATAGATAAGAACAATTCTTCATGCCAAAGCAGTAGGAACTTAAAGCAGTGATCACATCCAGAACCTAGAATAGAGTCAAGAACAGTTGGCATTTGGGGAGTATCAGAAAGGAAATGAGGGAGGGTATAGCATGACCAAAATATAATGTATGCAAAGAATTTATTTTTCACAAAAAGCAGCAAAAATGCAGGGAATTCATTTTGACACTTTATTCCCCTTCCCCAGAATCCCAACCAGAGAAAGGATAGCACCTGTAGTAGCTAGGTTTTCCCACCACAATTTGCCTAAACAAGACAATCCCCTAAATGAATGGCCAGGAACTTAAACAGTGTGGCCAGGGACCTATCTCCAGGTAGTTCTAGATTCTGTCAAGTTGAAAGTAAACATATCCATCACGTTTTGCTACAATCTAATATGTTTCCGTTCTCAAGAACATAGCTAGCAATCAGCCAACCTAAGATAGTAATCTTTGTAGAGTTGACGACCACACAAACAGCACTCCTTCATGTTCCCCAAGATGATAACCCAACACCAGGAGCCATTCTCTATACACTGTGTTTCACCTTTGACGATCTTGTAATTCTCCATTTTTTACACTTTTTATAAATATGGGAAAATATAACTAAATTTAAATATTGCTTGGTAGCCTCTTATGTCTTGTAATCTTTTTCTCTACCCTGGCACAAGTAGGCTTATTTACACAACAGTACTATCCTATGACTAATTCGGTCTATTCTGTTAGTCTCGGATCCTTTCTTTTTCTATTCTTGGACACAGATAGATCTTCCTCAAACCAATTGCAATGTTTACACTTGGTCCCTAAGTAACTGAACAAACATATTGTAGTGATAGCCTGGGTATGGAAGGAACTACGATAACAGGTTTTTGACAGTTACAATAAGAATCACACTAGTTCTTTGAAGTATCAAACCTTATTTTAAATTATACACTATTCTACAAAATGATGGCCTTCTTTTTAAGATTTTCATACAATTATATTACTTACGATGGCCATATTCTCTTATTCTATCTCTTGTCCATATCTCCCTTCTGCTGGTTCACTTCCTCTTTCTAAATAACTATCTTCTACTTTCACATCTTATGTATTTTTTAAAAATAAAATCTTGAGTTACTATATGAGAGAATACATGCAATACTTGTGTGCGTGTAGTTTATTTCACTTAACATAATCCTCTCCAGATCCATCCTTTTTGGGGCAAATGATAAAATTGTGTTCATGAGTGGTGAAAGTCCGTTATAACACCAAATATTCAGAGTAACTTTCAAAAAATTTTGATCATCTCTGACTAATATCCTATGCATTTCTTCTTAGCATACACTGATAAAAGGCAAAAATTGTTTATATAATCAACAAATTATTCAATTGAGTTTAGTTCCTTAGAGAAGATACAACTCATAGAATGGATTACAGTGATGGTTTATAGAAATAGGTGTATAAATTTAAAAAAATAACTGAACAATTTGATCCTAAAACCTGAAAATGTGCAGCCAGTGTAAATGTGGCTATTTAAATGTGGGCAATGCAAACAGCAAATCAAGTCCAGGAAAGCAACTCAATCTCGTTTATGGATAGCGTCAGAATCAGATATTCATATGTCAGTGTACAAGAAAGAGGTTGTATTACACTTGGTATAATATTTTGAGTACCATCTATTACTCTCAAGTTTCATGTTTTCACTATTTTTGATATCTAGGATCCACAAATAAGAGAGCAAATAAAAAGAACGATCAAGTTCAAAATCTGTTTATAAGCCAGTGTTGCATTAATAACCAAACCAGATAAGAATACATATACACAAAGAGAAGAACAGAAACGAAAAATACAAGTCAGTATCTGTTGCCCTACCCTAGATGAAGAGCTACAAGTAATCAATGACTTCTGAGAGGGGGACGGTCATTTTATTGTAGGGTAATTCCCTTGATGAACCATTCAATTCCAAACATTCATCCTTAAACACATGTACATTTGTGTAATAGACTGTGTGTGTGAGAGAGAGAGAGAGAGACAGAGACAGGGAGGGAGAGACACAGAGAAAGACAAAGATAGAGACAGACAGATACACACGTACACATACACACACACACACACACACACACAGAGAGAGAGAGAGAGAGAGAGAGAGAGAGAGAGAGAGAGAGAGAGAGAGAGAGAGATAGAGATAGCTCTGTGGGGTTTTTAGTTATCCCTTTCTACCATGTTGGTTTAGGAAGCATAATTTAGGTCATTATGCGAGGCATCAAATTGTTTCTCCTGCTAAGCCATCCCACATGGCCCAAATATTTATTTTACAGCTTCAGTTTTTGCATACAGTCTACTTAACTTCTCTTTTATTGAAGCCAAATTGTAGAGTAAATGGACTAAAAGTCTCAGACTTCATTGAAAAAAAAAACGGACAAAGGTAGGGTATATCTTAAACACTTCTTACCTTAGACAAGAAGGTGTCTAAGCAGTATTTTATGGGTACATTTAGTTAAGCAGAGAGAAACCTGTGTCTGTAGTTAATGTTGAACTACGATGCTGTCTGCCTTCCTAAATGCGTATCAACCTGTCCTACCAAATGGAGCACCACCATAGGGATACACAGGAGGATATTTTTATTTGCAAAGCTTTCTCCTCATCCATTAACTGAATTTTTACCTTTGCCTCTCCTACATGCTTCTTGGTATTTAGCGTTTTAAAACATTTTCAATAAAAAGAAAGCTGACCTCCCAGATCTAGCACCCGGTTGTAATTTCAGATCTTAGTGAACACCCAAACAATCCTTTTGTTAGTAATCCTTGCCAAAGTCTGAATGCAAAAGGTGAAGTCTCCCAAGGGTAGACTCCTTCTTGGCAGAGGAACATCAAGGGGCTGGAAAAATGCTTTGAAAAAGGACTGAAGTTATTGTTTTCTTCATTTTTACCAATTGAAGCTTTAGCTTTGCCAAGTGTGTCTTCAGTGTTTGGCATGCTGTGTCTAGAAGTTAGACTGTTAAGCTCCTCTGAGACGCTTGCTACAGTGGTTCTCATTAAAGAACAACAAGTGATTTACCCCTTCTGATATCTCCCTGAGACTTCACCCTCACACTCCTGACCTGCTTCCACTGCTTAGCTCCTTGTTCTTTTTGGTTTCAGGATTTTGGTAAAATCTGCATGGCTGTAATTTCCACTTACTTTTTTCATTCTGATGTTACTCTGCTTTTATGATTATCACATTTCTACCTAAAGTTACTTATAGCTGTATTATTTTTCATTTCCTTAAAGTATCCTTTAAATCCTGCATGTACAATAATATGTATATATATTTTCCTTATATGATCTTTATTGATTTTATATTACAAAAGTATTGCAGACTATATTACAGAAAAAAAAAAACAGAATGGGAGAAAACTTCTGGTAATTCTGTTATCCAAAAGTTATCATTTCTTACACTTGGTGCACAACCCTTCCAATCTTTTCTTTGTACATTCAGTGTTTTAAAATACATTATCACATTGTCTATGCTGATTTAAAATGTTATTTTTTACTCAATAATACAACATGGATTTTTAGAAGATGGAACAGTAGTACTTCATGGGATATGTTAGAAATTACATTTCAATATTTAGATAACTCCTTTATTTTTATCCAAAAACTATGTGGGTGATAAAAACTTGTCACAATTGAAATATTTTTCTTTAGCACACATTTCTCAACAGAAAATGGTTAGGTATGAAAGCTGCTAAGGCTTTTGAATGGATCTTCTTATGTGTCTTATAAAAAATGCTATGCTAATGCTATGCTAACTAAGGTTCCTTCAGCAAGCATAAAAACCACCCCTCTGGCCAGGTGGTGGTGGCACACGCCTTTAATCCCAGCACTCGGGAGGCAGAGGCAGGAGGATCTCTGTGAGTTCGAGACCAGCCTGGTCTACAGAGCTAGTTCCAGGACAGGCTCCAAAGCCACAGAGAAACCCTGTCTCGAAAAACCAAAAAAAAAAAAAACCCTCTGTCACTGGCAAAGGACACAGTCATTAAAATCTATGCCATTCAGGAATAAAAATATAACTGCGTTAATAAGTATTTCTTCTATTTGTTTGTATTTATTTACCAGCAGTTCAACATGAAAAATGGGACCGCAATGTCAACTACAGAGAATGAACCTACACGCGAGCTGACAGCTGACATGAACCATTATTATCTCTTCATGCTCATTTCCTCAGTAGTTCCATTGATCAGTACTTTCTGTATTGAATATAGATCTGATCATGGGGGACAACCCCATTCTGGACCCATGGTATCCTCGGTGTGCCTAATGCCTCTCATAACCATTGGAATCTCCATCCCTATTTTGCAGTCCAATTGTTTTTAATAACAAAACATCCTTCTGCTCCCCTTGAGCACCAGAAGTCCTCTGTAAAGTGCTGGAAATCCTGGACTGGAGTAGCCTATCCCATACCTGCCTACCTTACTATAAAGTGAGCTCAAGAGCAGGGCTGTGTGCCTAGGTATATATTGTGTATTTCCTATAAGTACAGATGATAAGTTTCTTGAAACTGTATTGTTTTACCATTATGAACACTGTGTAAAGTCACAAGCAATTTCTCTTTGACAAAACCATAGATCATTTTTCTATTCTAACATTTATTTTCTTTATATTTTATTTGTGACTTCCTATTAATATTTTATTATCTTATTGCATAGAAATCATCATTATTTATTTCTCATGGAGAAATACTATTCAGGGATGGATAGAGAGAGATCATCAGTTAAGAGTACTTGCTGTTCTTTCAGAGGACCTGGATTCAATTCTCTGCACCTATGTGGTGTTTCCAAAAATCTGTAACTCCTGTTCCAGAGGATCTGTTGCCCTCATCTTGCCTTCATGGAAGTTATACACACATGGCATACAAACATACACACTGTCATAATACCCATATACACAAAATAAAATAGAATAAATCTTAAAATAAAACAGTATTATTTATTCGTATCCTCAAACTGGCAACTTGGTATTCCTTACCAATAATAAACTCGATAGTAAGGAATAATGGGGAAATAAAATAGTAGTTTCCTATGGATATTTTGGGAATTTTAATGATTTGTCATTAGAACCAAAATTATAAGGGTATTTGTTTCAAGATCTACACATTCAAATTCTATGATGTCTCTGCCTCTAGCCTACTATCCTGAGACCCTCAGAAGGTTCAATGGCACAAAGATTGGACCATTTAGAGCCGCTGACAACCAGCTAAGTTATAAATAGCAGTGCAATGAGTAGAACCAAGGATAGACTATTTCCAGGAAAACAAATTTTGTATTTAAAGTGATGCAAATAAATTATATAAAGTAAAACTGGAACATATATTGGTGATGATAAAACTTTTCAGAGCAAAGAAAGACTACAGGGTAATTATGCCAGGGGAAATATGGCTATTTTGTTTAAGATGGAAACATTAGAAGGATAATATTCATATTTTAAAATGGGGCCATTAGAACAGGAAAAGAGAGCACTGCTAGCAACTGTGTTGAGACAATAGTTATAAACTAAGACTCTCCCCCAGATAAATTGGATCATTTAATGCTCATGAAAAAATTAAAGGTAAACTTCATATACTGGGATATAAACATAATCAACTTCAGAGCCATTTTAATAAAAATATGTTTGCAGAGTCTCACATAACATAAGCAAAGAAGAAAGAAAATAATGATAAGTTGCAAGAAGATTTAGTTTCAGTCACAATCACACGAATGCCGGCAGAAGCAGTACTGTGATAATTAAACATATAATCAGCATCCTTGAAGAGAAAGGCAAATGAAAAACAGGAGTCGAACATATTTTTGTTTCCTTTTCAAGAACAAAAATGTATAATAAAATGGAGATATTCTTAAAATGACTCTAAACCAGGTTGCTAGGATTAAATAAAAAATAAAAATGTGAGTCCATCATTTAATATAGCAGTCATTTATATAATATTGTAGGTTAAACCATAACCAAAACATTTATGCCATGATTCAAGTCCAAGTAGTTAAAGGTTACTGTCATTTAACTGCCACATGCCTAGGTAAAGAGGTACATATCCTCTATACAAGCTTATAACCCTCCCTCCTTCTATGCAGGGAAGAGGATTACTGGGGATAAGTATCAGGTAGACAAGTACTTTTCAGGTGAGCTACATTTCAGTGATGGTAAATCTTTGTTATCAAGTTAACTCTATTTATAATTGCCTAGGAGAAAGATCTGGTCATGTCCTTGAAGGGTGTGGCATTAATAATGAATTTTAACTGAGGGAGACCTCCATAAGTGTGGGCTAGCATCCCAAATACATGAAAAGGGAGAAGGAAGAAGCCAGTTGGGCACCAACATTAGCTTTTCTGTTTCTTGAACAGTGGAGATGAAAGGAATCTCAGTTGCAGGCTCCTGCATTCACGGACTCTGCCATGTCTTCTCATACCATGATGATGCATAACCCTAAAACAACTACTCTTCCCTTAATTTACATCTTGTCAGGTTTCTGGCTGCAGTAACAAAAAAAAGTAACTAATATAACTGTTACAGAAATTACTTTTTTTAAAAATAAAATCCACTATTAAGATAAAACTCTTAAAAACCCATGATATTTCAACAATGTAACTTCCTGCAGATCTGAACAAAAGCAATGCCAATAGACTTGCTAACACAGAAGGGGAAATTTCACTGGGCCCCTCCCTAGACAAGCAACTGCATCATTTATAAGAAACGATGAGAAGAAAAATAGTTTTTCACAGTGATGAAATCCCTCCCAAATTATTAATTCCAGTATAAAATCATCAGCCCTGAAATCACACACATACAAATAACACTAAACAAAATGAGTAGGTTATATGTGTTGTGAACATGCGTGTCTGTGTGTATTTAAAATAATAACAATTAAAGAATAACAAATTTAGAAGAGATCAAAGGGAAGGAACAGCAATCAGTGCATAGGAGAGTCTGGAAGGAGAAAAAGGAAGAGAAAAGAAGTATATATTTACATTTAAGTTTAATTTTTTAAATGGGGTCTCTGAAATATGTTCCACCACCACCCCACCACCCCTACCTAAAATAAAAGAAAAAAAGAACTTCTACTTTCTTGGCTTGTATCACCTCTCTTTTGCAATCTCTAGAAAAAAAAATTTCATTCTATAAGAAATAAATTTAAATTTTGAAAACATTTTATGAATCTCTTTAGTTTCTTTGTATGATCAAATTTAATTGCTGAAGATCAGCAGAGGTTAAGTGCTCGTTATTTTATATGATAAGCGCTTCTCTATAAGCCCTAATTTCAGAATTCTCTATAAGCACTAACCACAGAAAAATACAGATTTTTCTTGGTATTGAAGCTAGGATTTTTATGTTTCTCACTGACATAAAAAGCCAAAATGTGTTCTAGTTTACTTAGCAGATGAATAGGTAAAGACATTCCTTTTTCTCATCAAAAATGAAAAAAATTCCAGCAATCTCAAACCAATTGGAATAGAAAGTAGGATAGAACTAAGGACTCGGGTGTTTGCCTTACCCATCAGTTCATGTCTCAGTACAGATATTTTTATCTAAGACTCTGTGGTGTTAGAAGCAATCATAAGTCATTCCTTCATAAATTTTACTGCTAGTTTATTCACTTGGAGAGAAAATTTTGGGGATTTATAAGAATAATTGACTCTGTGGCCTTTTGAAACAAAAATTCGTTTTTAAACTTTTGCTTTCCATTGTATCACTTTTACACTCTATCTTTGCCATGTTTTTCTACGGGTCTCAGGCCCTGCTTCCCCTTCCCCAGCCCAGGTTTTGGCCTGTGTAAATCTTCCCCAGCCCCTGCTGTACCAACAGCTTTGTGGTGAGACAGGCACAATTTGGTGGAACTATTCATTCGTATGAGGCTGTAATTTTTGTTCCAGTAACTAACACTTCATTAAGTTGAAATAGTTTCATTATGAAGGAAAATATTCACAGAGAACTTAACCAATGAATGGAAAATTACTGTTTCCAACCAGGTTGATTCAGACAAAACCAGACAAAATGTTAAAGCTTAATCAATTTTGGTTATGCTTAAAATTTTCAAAATTTTTGAATTACTAGAAGAAGGAAGATGGGAATTTTTTTTAAATTTTAAGTTTACCACAGAGAAACAAGATGTCACATATATAAATGTTTACTCTTTAAAATGTGGCATCCTCATTACATATATAAATATTTAAATACTTTTAAAAATGTAGCATTTTTTTTAGTTCATCTGAATTGAAAATTATGTTGCTTTTTTTTAAAAAAGATTTCTTTATTTTCATTTATGTGTGTGTGTGCACATATCTGTGGGAGGGTATGCTATGTGAGCATGGATACTCATCAAGGCCAGAGTCTTTGGTGTTCCCTGTGAACACATCAGCCAAACAGGCACATAAAATAGACAACACGTAATCATCACAACACATCACATCACATAGAAATCAAAGAGCAAACACCCACGCAAAAGAGACGAACCCAGAAATCAGCACCTAGACTTATTTTCAGCCCAAACCCAGGTGCCAAGATGCCTGTACCTAGAACAGACAATAACAGGGAGGGCAACATATCTCCACTAGAATCCAAATTATTAGACTACAACAGGCATGAATATTCTGACATAGCTGAAGCATGAGAGAAAGACCTGAAAATCAACTATGTGAAACCAATAGAGGTCCTTAAAGAGGACATAAATACAACCAATAAAAAAAAATCAAGGAAAAAGCAAACAATTGGAGGAAATGGATGAATTCCTAAAAGAAAACCAAGGAGAAAAAAAAAAAACAGTTGAAGGAAACAAATAAAACTGTTCAAGACCTGAAAATAGAAATAGAAGCAACAAACAAAACACAACCTAAGGAGATCCTGGAAATAAATCAATCTCGGAACTTGAACAGGAACTAAAGAGGAAAGCTTCAGCAACAGCATACAAGAGATAAAAGAGAAAAATCTCAGGCACTGAAGATACATTAGAAGTAATGGACATATCAGTCAAAGAAAACATTGAATATAAAAGACTCCTGACCATCCTAGAAATATGGGATACTATGAAAACACCAAAGACCAAACCTGGGAATAATAGGAAGAGAGGAAAGAGAGGAATACTAGCATAAAGGATCAGAAAATATTTTCAACAAAATCATCGAAGAAATTCTTCCTAACCTAAAGAAAGAGATGCTTATAAAGGTACAATAAATAAATATACAGAATATAGTTGGTCCATAAAGAATATCCTCATTTCCAACAATAATAAAACACTACATAGAACATAATAAAAACAAAAGAATATCAAAAGCTGCAAGGGAAAAATAACTAGTAATATGTAAAGACAGACCTAAAGCCGGGCGGTGGTGGCGCACGCCTTTAATCCCAGCACTTGGGAGGCAGAGGCAGGCAGGTCTCTGTGAGTTCGAGGCCAGCCCGGTCTAGAAGAGCTAGTTCCAGGACAGGAACCAAAAGCCACGGAGAAACCCTGTCTCGAAAAATCAAAAAATAAAAATAAAAATAAAAATAAAGACAGACCTATTTCAATTATACCTAACTTCTCAGTGGAGACTCTAAAATCCAAAAGGACCTAGACAGAGTGGCTACAAACTCTAAGACACCACAGATGCCAGCCCAGATTACTAAATTCAGCAAAGTTTCAATCATTGAGTTTGGAAAACTAAGATAATCCGTGAAATCACATGTAAACAATATATATCTACAAATTCAGTCATACAGAAGGTATAAGAAGGCTAACTACACCTATGTAAGCACAGGAAATAAATAATTTCACATCAGCAAAAGAAGGAACACACATACACACACACCATCACCATCATAACTACCACCAATGACAACAAAATAACAAGAATCAACAGTCTTTGGTAATTGATTTCTCTCAATATCAATGATTTCAGTACTCCCTCTGCCCAAAGACACAGACTGATCAGAATGGATGTAAAAAGATAATCCAGCTTCATACTGCATCCAAGAAACACATCTCAATATCAAGAATAGACATTTTATCGCGATAAAAAGTTGGAAAAAGGTATCTCAAGAAAATGACATAGGATGCAATTTTATGTAGATATATTAATACCTAACAAAATAGTCAACAAACTAAGCCAATCAAAAAAGAAAGGGAAGGAAACTACATACTCATCAATGAGAAAATCCACCAAGAGGATATTTCAGTTCCTTTGAACAACTAAGTTTCAAACACAAGGACAAAGACTTTTCTAAAAGAAACATTAGGAGAGCTTAAATCACATATCAACCCTCACACACGGATACTGGGAGACTTCAATACCCTACCCTACCCTCAAAAATGGAAAGGTCATCCAGACAAAATCTAAACATGTATATGCTGGAACTAGTTTATGTTATAAACCAAATGAACTTAAAAGATATTTACAGAACATTTCACCTAAACACAAGAGAATATACATTCTTCTCAGCACCGCAAAAATCTTTCTTCAAAATTGACCATATTCTTGGACACAAGCAAGTCTCAATAGATATTTAAAAATTGCAGTAACTCCCTATATTCTATAAGACCAGCATGAATAAAAGTTGGATTTAAAAAAAAAAACAAATAACAGAAGACTTACAAACTCACGAAAAATGAACAACTCTCTACTGAAGGAAGATGCTTCAAGATAGAAAGAAAGAAATTAGATACTTTCTAGAATTCAATGAAAAGGAATACACAAAATTAACCAATCCAGAGGAAATTGATAATTTTCTCCATAGGTAACATGTACCAAAGTTAAAACAATAGGAACCAAACCATATAAATAATTCTATAACTCCTAGTAAAATAAAAGCAGTCATTAAACTACCAAACCATTATAAGCCCAGAGTCAGACAGTTTTTTCACAGAATTCTATGAGAACTTTTAAAGAGTTAAGCTCAATACTTCTCAAATTATTGGCCCAAATATCAACAGAAGGAACATTGACAAATTCATTTTATGAGCTCATTTGGTACCCAGATACACAAACCACCCATACTCATAAAAAGAGAAAAACAAATTTATTTCCTTATAAATATATATGCAAAAATACTCAATAAAATATTAGCAAACCATGTCCAAGAAAACATAAAAAAATCATTCACCATTATGAAGTAAACTTTATCCCTGAGATGCAGGGATGGTTCAGTATTTGAAATTCGTAAAAGTACTCCACCATATAAACAAACTGAAAGAAAAAAACACACAGGATGATCTCATTAAATGAAGAAAATGTCTTTGACAAAGTCAAACAGCCCTTCCTGATAAAAGTTATGGAAAGATTGGGGTTGCAAGGAACATACTTTAAGATAATAAACACAATTTACATCAACTTAAAGGCAAATCAAATAAAATGGAATGTAACTCACAGCAATTCCACTGAAATCATGCCAGGTGGTCTTCTCTCACAATATCAATTCAATATAGTACTAAAAGTTCTAGCTAGAACAATAAGATAACTGAAGAATATCATGGGACTACAAATTGGAAAAGAAGAAGTCAAAGCAACATTATTTGCAGATGACGTTATATTAGACATAAGTGACCTGAAGATTTCCACTAAGGAACATTCTACAGCTGAAAAACATTCCAGTGAAGTGGCTGAATACCAGACTAACTCAAAAAAAAATAAAATAAAATAAAACAGCAGTCCTCTAGTATACGAATGACAGAGGGATTGAGAAAGAAATCAGGAACACCATAACCACATGACAATAAATAGATTAATAAAAATGAGTTAATTTAAATTAAGAGTTAGGTAGTAATAAGCCTGAGTTATCAGTCAATTGTTTCTAATTAATGTAAGCCTCTGTGTAGTAATTTGGGAAACAACTGCCAGAAATTTAGAAACAGGTGAGCAGGAGACAAGACTCTATTTACATAAAACCAGATATACAGAATCTAATAGAAGAGAAGTTGGGAAACAGCCATGAAAACATTGATATAAGAGAAGACTTTCTGAAAGAACCCCGGTCCCCAGTAGTGCAGATACTAAGGTCAATAATTAATAAATAGGACCTCATGAAACAGAAAAAGAAAAGTTAAGGCAAAGGGCACTGTCAATTGGGCAGAGTAGCAGCCTACAGAGTGGGAAAAAATTTATCAACTGCACATCTGATAAAGGACAACTATCCAAAATATATAAAGAACTCAAGAAACTAGATTACCCTCAAACAAATAAGTCAATTACAAACATGTGGTATAAATCTAAACAGAATTCTCAATAAATGACTTTCACATGACTGTAAAGCACTTAAAGATATATTCAGCACCCTTACTCATCAAAGAAATGCAAATCAAAAGTACTCTGAGATTTCATCCTCAGCTATCAGCATGGCTAAGATCAATAGGGCAAGTGACAGCTTATGTTGGTGAGGATGCGGAGCAAGGGGAACACTTCTTCATTGCTGATGGGAGTACAAACTGTACAGCCACTGTTCAAAGCTAATATGGCAGTTTCTTGGAAAATTGGAAATCTATCTACTTCAAGAGACAGCTATAACATTCTCCATTTTACCATTAGGACATTTACTAAGTTATGTTCATTGTGATTGCGGCTTTATTTGTAATCAACAGAACCTAGAAACAATCTAGATGTACCTCAGCAGAAGAAATGAAGAATAAAACATGACACATTTACACAATGGACTATTACTCGGTTATTCAAATACAAAACAACGACATCTTAAAATGTGTAAGCAAGTCGATAGAACTAGAAAAAAAATTATTCTAAGTCACGTAACCCAGACCCAGAAAGACAAATGTGGCATGTATTTCCTTATAAGTGTATATTAGCCTTTAAGTAAATGATAAATAGCCAAGTTACAGCACACAGACCAAGAGAGTTTAGGGAAAGAGGAGCTGTCTGGCGGTGGGGGCGGGGCAGAGGAAGGGGGTGAGGTTTACATAGATCTCCCCGGGAAATGGGACTAGAATATTGGTTGGTCTTGGGGTGCGTGGAAATAGAAGCAGGAGAATTAAAGTAGTGGGGGAAATGGGATGGAAAGAGAGAATTTGAGAAGAGATGGCTCGAACTGGGGCTAGGGCGGTATGCAGCTAGGGCAGAAGAAACGTCCTGGATTCTATGAGGGTAATCCTGGTGAGAATTCATAGTAATGGGGATGCAGAGTCTCAATGTCCATCTCTCACAGTCACTTAGAGCCTCTTGTGCTGGGATTGGATTGCATTTGGTTGAGTTTTTGTCTGAGGACATCCATCCCCCACCAAAGAAAAACAAGGCTGATGCTGGGACAGAGGGTTACTCTCTAAAACCTGACAGTAGGGCCTCATTGACATCCACACAGCTCACTGAACATGGGTCAGTGGAACTGGTGCCTGCGTGTAAACAAAACCACATGTTCTAGTCTCTTTGATGTGGGAAGGTCATCCACTACCAAAAGAGAAAACAGGGCACCAACCCAGCCAAACAATTCGACCAACAATCTGTCCTGGCTGCAAGATGTCCTGGAGCAACAGTGACACAATACTTGTGGACATGGTCAACCAATCTCTTATTTAAATTGAGGTCCACTCCACATAAAGGAACCCATGTCCAACATTGATTTGACAGCTAGGAACTGAAATCTGGATAGCCCAGATTCCTACGGAAGACCCAAACACAAGTGGTCAAAAAAGATACATCCATGAAATTATTTCTAATGATATTCTGCTATACTCGTAGATTGGTTCCCTGTCCAGTTGTCGTCAAAAGGGTTTCCCCTGCCAGTAGATAGGAGCAGATGTAGAGCCCCACAATTAGACATTACACACTGTGAGAGTCTAAACTTGAGGTCTCCATGGGGTCTGTTCCCTCTGAGTTCAAGGAATCCAGAGGAAGAGCTGGGGTGGGGTGTAGGAATCAGAGGGTATGGAGGGCACCAGGAGAACAAAGCCCATAGAATCAATTAAGCAAGGCACATATAGACCCACAGAATCTGAAGCTGTAAGTTCCAGGTATTCAATGTGTAAGTTGTGAGTGTTAGTTAGGTTTGTTTGGTTTGGTTTTTTTTGTTTTTTTTTTTTTTTTTTTTTGAGCTCCTAACTGTGAGAGAGGGTGGTATGTGGCTGACTCTTTTGCCTGTGCTTGAGACTCTTCCTGTTGGCTTGCCTCCTTCAGCTTTGGGGTCTTTGCCTTATCTCATTACAGTTTGTTTTGTGGTGTTTAGTTCTTGTGTCTTGGAGGCCTGCTCCTTTCTGAGAGGAGAGAGAGGGGCAATAAATTGGGATAGAGTGGAGGTATGGGGAAACTTGGAGGAGGAGAGTTAAAAGAAAATGTGGTCAGGAGGCACTGTATGAGAGAAGAATCTATTTCCAATTAAAAAAATAGTATTATCATATGGTGTGAACGCACGATCTAGTACTTACAAGTATAAAATGCAAACACATTGTGTCCTTGAACCAAAGCACATCTTCTGAACTTTAAAGCTGATTTTCAAGAGCTTCTTTTCTTTCCGTGTGGCTCCTCTTACATTCAATGTCCATAAGGAAGTCCTGTTTCCATTCATATCTAACTTACATAAGTTCTAATTTTTCTGTTTTGTTTTGGTTTGATTTGGTTTTGCTTTTCTGTTTGTCGGTGGTTGGTTGGTTGGTTTTGTTGTTGTTTTGCTTGAGTATTGTTCACTTGAACATAATTGGAAACTTTCTACAATTGTCAGTTTTTCCATCCTGTTTGTTTGTTTTTCTTAAAAAATTTATTTATTTATTATGTATACAACATTCTTTCCATGTATGCTTGCCAGATGAGGACACCAAATCTCATCATAGATGGCTGTGAGCCACCATGTGGTTGCTGGGAATTGAACTCAGGACCTCTGGAAGAGCAGTCAGTGCTCTTAACCTCTGAGCCATCTTTCTAGCCCCAAATGAGTAGTCCAGGCTGGCCTTGAACTCCAGATCCACCTGCCTCTGCCTCCTTCAGCAAATCCTACTGGCCTGCGCCACCAGAACCGGCCCGTGCCACCAGAACCGGCCCATCCTGTTTGTTGACGCAGACAACAAATGGTTTAGATCCTTTAAACTGTAGAAGGTCTAGCAAAGCTATTCTTTTTGTATCACTTGATAGAATCAGGAGATGAGTGTCACAAAGTTTTCACACATAGCTCATGAATGCAGAATTTACTACAAAAAAATCAAATCAAAACAAAACAAAACCTAAAGTAATGACTTCCATCCAAGTACTATTCTGAATTTCCTTCCTAGAGCAACATAAGTGCAGATTCTAGGTAAATCCCTCTATGATCCTTTGGAAAGAGTCCCAACTTTACTGATGCTCACTTTGGGAGAGATACCGGATTGTTCTAAATTTATCTGAAAATGAAACTCCTCAGGGGAGCGACAGTGATCCATTTATAGCCTGCCTCTGTACATCCGGAAGTTTGCCTACATTTTTCAAAGACTAAAGGTAATTGATCCTGCATCCCAGATTTATACTTGCCTCATTTGCTTTCCAAACTCTGTGTTAGTGTTTTCAGATTGTTTTAAAAATTGTTCCAAACTCGTATGGTTCCACAGTTATCTTCATTTTAAAACATGAGAATTTTTTTAAATTGTGGATAACTCATGAATACTTGATTGCTTTCAATTCTAAAACTTTACAGTTTATTTATAAATTAATATAAAATCACTGTGAAAATTTTAGAAAACAGAATAATATTGACCTATCACCAATCATATTAATAATATAATCAATTATGAATGTTTAATTTTTATCATCTATTTAAACTCCAGAAAAAAATCCTATTTATGTATTGGAAAATAATCTTCATCCACCAATGTCCTCAAATCAACCACATCAAATTTTCCTACATCTTTGCTACATTAATAATGGGAAATATATATTTCACAGATGCCACACTTTCTAAGTAAAAGGGTTTTTTGAGTTATAATAAAACATTATAATGAGGTACATTAAAATGATTAACCTTCTTTACACTGTAGTAAAAGGAGATGACTTGAGTTGAACAGTGAAAACAACCAGTTTATTTTTTAGATTTTTATGTTCAGAAAAAATGTGTTAAAGGAAGGAGATTCACTCTCACTGAGACTTCACTTTGCAAAGAAAATTGACAATCCTGGCTAAATCATATTCCATAATTACAGGACTTTTAAAGTAACATCACACAGTAAGTAATTGTGGTTGAATGCAGGTCCATTGATTCAGAGACTTTTATAAACACGTACAAATATATGAAGTAAATTAACCATGACTCTGTTTGTTCAGTGAAGAAACAGCAATTCTATATGTCACATATGGAAAAGTGAAAACATCCAGATGCAGTTAATGTTGTTATCTGGTTTCTGAAATGAAAAAATGATTTCACCACAAGGAGCCATGGCTATAAAAAGCAAATTTAAATGAAAAAGATGGAAAAATTACTTTGTGGCAATTCAGCGAATTTTGCATTCCACTGTTATCCGTAGGAAGAACAAACTTCATATAAAGATAACATCAAGAAATTTTCTCCTATTTCTTTATAGAACTGACCAGATTGGGAAACAGTTTTGTCGTTGTAGATGTATATGAATCATGAAATAGATACAGAACGTGACAGAAGCAAAGGCTTACAATTACTGCTCCAAACAAATCAAATCTAATAACTTTCAATACTGGCCTAAAAAACTTTAAGTTTAAGACCACAATTTACATATGTGATTTCTCTGTTTTTACCACGAGATTATTATATTGTCAGTATGTTTGCTAGGTGTTATACTAAAAAGTCAAATGTCCAAGCCAAACTCTAGCATCACTGAGTACAGAAGTTGAGGTGGGAATGAGAGGTTACCATTGGTTAATGGAAATGAAACCCTATTTTACTAAGTCCTACTTCACATTGCTTTTCCTATACAAGTAACATTTAAAATACATTCTGGGTTTCTTCTCCTCTTCACTGGAAGGAATGATTTTCATTTTTTCTGAATCTAGATGAATGTTCTACACATTAGGGACCTTGGCATAAAAACACATGGGAAGAAAATAATAAAATATATATTAAATTTTTGTCAAAAATAAGTCATTATCAAGTATATCAACTAACAATAGGGAACACAGCTGACCAGGACTACAAGGCCGAGTATAGCAAAGCCATTTACATCATGGACAGGATGTGAATGAGCAAAAGCACAAAGAGCCAAGATACATGATCTCTCTTGGGGTCATGCCCAAATGATCGAAAATGTTCCCTTAGGTTCCTTCATAAAGAGTCCACTTCCTCCTAGTCACAATAAGCTTGAAACCAACCCTTAACATCTGGATCTTTGAAGAATATTCTCCATACAAACTATAGCAAATTGACACTCAAATATTTTCACTATGAAGAAACGAAAATAAAAAAAAAAAAACGTTCCCTTCACCTAACTCCCTTTGTTGTCTACGAAAGAGAAAGCCTGTGTCTGTTTGAGGCACTCCTGAAGGCAGCTTGTTTATAAGAAAGTATTTTGTGCCTCAGTGGGGACCTTTAAGCTATGTTTCTGTAAGAGGTTTTTGTCATAGTTTCCAAACTGATCCTGCCCCTGGAATTCATGAGTTTGTGATGTTCAGCTTATGTATGAAATACAGCTGACTTCTACAACCCACACTATATAGAGCATATCACCATGGGCGAATTCCAAAGTTAGATTATGGAGCACTTTAGGACTTCTGCTTTACTTTCTTGGATTATTTCTGAGATCAGTTTCTGTGTCGGGTATATGGCAAAGCAGCCATACAATGAAGAGCTAAGGCTTTCTGGAACATCAAGCAAGGAATGAAGATGGCTGGCAACAGCTCTGTGAGTAAGCCACCTTGGAAGCAAATCCACCAGCCCCAGGCAGGTCTTCAGTTGACTATGGACCAACATCTTGAGTGAAACCTCAGAGAAGAACACATGCCAGACCATCTGGCATCGCTACATTTGAATCACTGATGCTCTGAAATTCGACACTAATAAAATTTTACTGGTTTTCACTGCTAAGTATTGGGGTCATTTGCTGCTCAGAAATAAATAATTGGCACTAATTGAGTCAATAATGACTAGCCTTGCACTGCACTTGAAAATATGCAAACTGGGTATGTGATACAGAAAGAATGACAACTATAATTTTTCTCTTCTGATAATTGACATTGTACTGTTCTTTAAAGTTAAGAAGGGAAACTGATCATTTTAAGGTGGACAATTGACCTCCTTCTTAAAACTCAAAGAACTGAAGTTTCCAGAGTATGTTTAATTTGCTCGCTGTCTAAAATTTTATCAAAGGTTTTAGAAAAAAAAACTTATTTCTGACTCCAATGTGTTAAAGTTAGCACCATGCTTTTTTATTTTTTTAACAGTGAGAATACAATTTGATTCCCACTTCTCAGAGAGCCATTTGCATGCCCTTTCTTTGCATGTTACTTATTTTGAAGTTTGAAGAAAAAACTCTGTAATTTTGACAGCAGCCATCTCCTAATTCCAGAGTTCAGAAATGTACTTTAGCCTGTACTGATCTCATGCAATATATAAAATAATTCTGCTTTTCTAAATTTCTATAACTATATTGTGAACTATAGGAAAATTTATTCTTGATGGAAGGATAATTTGTTTGGCTTTTCTCTTATTCTACTGAATGACAAGACACATGTTCTACAAAATTCAATGATGTGGTTAAGAAATGGAGCAAAACAATAGCAAAGTTTGAAAAGGAATTGGAGCTAATTTTCATAGAGTCAAATAAGGCATATTTGCACAACCACAAGTATACTGGAGTAAATTGTAAACAGACCAGCAAAGTAGTGCACCATTAATCTCTTGGTGATGCCAGCTTTGGCATTGTATTTACACAGTACAAATGTCAGTCTCCACCAGACTAAATGTTACAATAGAAATTCTTAGCCGTTGTTCTTGAGTTCTCTGTAGTCCTCATTGTCCGCTATGTTCAGCAAGTCCGGTTTTATCCCATGCTTTTTCAGACTCAGGCCAGCTGGCCTTGGTG
>NC_022029.1:3709257-3714123 GCF_000317375.1 Microtus ochrogaster | reverse complement strand
TGTGCCTCAGAGAGCAGAGCTCTCGCCTCTGCCTGCAAGAGTGGAGCATCTCGTCTCTCTGAGGCGTCTGCCCCTAGGAGGAGAGCTGTGGAGTCTGACCTCACTTCCTCTTCCGCCCAGCATTCTGCTCCGTTCACTCCTCCCCCTACGTTCTAACCTATCAGGGCAAGCAGCTTCTTTATTTAATTAACCAATGGCCTTCCTCCATCATGTCTAGTGTCCTAATTTTTCTGGCCTGAGATCAGTGATGTGGTAAATGCAGATTCATTGAGCCAATCCATTTTGGTTCCAGAATATTAAAATTTTAGGATAGGATTATGCAAGGTAGCTAATGTTGTAGTTATCACTGGGCAAAACCATGAGAAAATTAGAAAAATGATTGATAAGGAGATTGAACAAGTTGGCCAACTCCTGTGAAAAAGGAGAGTATTATAGAGACTCTGGAGGTGGTGACTGTCCTTCTTGGTTCTGTTTTATGTGAAATTTACCTGTACTTCAATAATTACTCATCTGCATATAACATTCAGTAACTGCTGTTCATTTTTTGACCTTTGTGACTCAAACGGGGCTTTTATTCTTCCAGCAACAACAAAAGTCAGTTACAAAATTCCTTAGGTTAAGTATAAAAGAGAACTGAATCACATGAGAAGAAAATAGTGATATTAACTTACTTCTCTTGTCTAAACAGACCTTTCAATAATTATTTTACTTATTATGATAGATACAACATTTTTATGGATTATTTCTAAATTTAGCCTTTCATCTCCTGGTTCCAAGTACTTAAACACCAAGTGGCATTTTTTTATTTAACAAGTTGAAAATTAAACTTATTATTCTGTCCTCCATTAGTTCTGCTCCAGTATTTTCTATTTTTGGCGATTCTACTGTGTATCTATTCTGATATCTAAAATTAATTTAGTTACTCTCCCAATATGTATATATTTATATTTACTCTCCCATTCATATAGTATAAAAACATATTACTTATATACTCATATATTAAATTTAATTACTTAAAGTAAATTAACATTTTACTTTTATATTCTTTACATATATATCTGTATACTTATATATAGCTTACTTACACATTGATTAAGTTATGTATTTACTCTCCCATTTCAGACCTTGCCTGCCTTTCAAGAGAGACAGACTGATCCTTTCATTTTTAACTGGTAAATATCTCCTTCATTACTAGCCTTATCACCTTGGGAAATCTTCACTTCTCTGGATGCTGTCACTGAAAGAGATCAGGATGCCCACTTACCTATCCTTTGCTGTGTGCAAGATTAGCAAACCAATCATTGTCACTAGCACTTTCCATACCCAAAAAAACTAGAGGTGAGCAGAAATTACTTTTCTTAAAAGAAACAAGCATATATGGTACTATATCAGAAAAAAAATATCTTCTTTACCAATTCAACTTTAAGTTTCTGAATGGGTGGGATTTAAAGCATGCACCATTAAGTAGAAGGGAGTCCCTAGAGTGATGTAGGATTCCCCCTCTGTATGCTGTGAATACCATTGGTTAATAAAGGACTGCTTTTGACCTGTAGCAGGGTAGAACTTAGGTGGGGAAAACTAAACTGAATGCTGGGATAAAAGAGGCAGAATTGGTAAGAAGCCATGGAGCCTCCACCAGAGACAGACATGCTGAAACTTTGCTGGCAGGCCATAATCTCATGGTGAGGCACATATAAATAGAGGTGGGTTAAATTAATATGTAAGAGCTAACTGATAATAAGTTAGAGCTAATGGGCCAAGCAGTGATTTAAATAATATAGTTTCTGTGTGATTATTTCAGTTCTGGGCAGCCAGGATGAATAAGTGGCCTTCCTCCTACAGTAGACTTACATGGGAATTTGTTTTTACCTAAGCCGTTTAGTCTTCTACTCTGACACATAACCATTTGATACTTTCTCCAGTTTCTACAAACCTTAAATTATCCCACTTTCTTGTCATTCTCTGCTAAGGAACAAAAGCTATCAGAGAAGCTTTGTTTACAGGGCTACTAAAGCATCTACATCTCAATTCACACAGTTTGTCTTCTATCTAGAATTCAGAAATGTCAGAAGGAGATACTTTAGATCTATGTCTCCCCTTGTACATTGGAATTCACAGTGCGTTCGTTCACATTTTCATTGTAACAATATCTCATCATGGCTTACTCTTTCAATTTGCTCTTCCTTGCTGGGAAGTGCCAGCAATCTGCCAGCATGCTTTGACATCCTTCATCCTACAGGAATAATTCTCTTGTGTACACATCCCTTGGCACCTCTACTTTCTCTCCTATTCACCCATTCTCTAAATCACTATCTTTCTCCATTATCACCCTGTCATCAATTTATCTTCATAATCTCTCTTCAGCATGCTTCAGCAAGGCCTTAGCAACTACAAGTTGGTCTTTTAATGACATTACTGCCTATACAAATCAAACTATCTATGGATTCTAATTTATCCTATTTGACCTATTTTCAGTATTGACACTCTGTAGTTACAATGCTTGCCTTGAAGATTTCTCTTTGCATGAGACACTGTTCTGTCTTGGAACTCTTTGTCTTTTCAGGCTATTACTGACTCCTAGTTATTCATTCTCCCACTCAACATTATACATTGATAATCTCTAAACCCTGTACTAGCCCCCCCCCTCAAAAAATCAGTCTGAATCATTTCTTGATCTATAATCTCTGTGGTGAAATCCCATCGAGTTTTAAGACTTTATGTTTATAGAACCCCCAAATCCTTGTCTCCAGGGATGACCTAAATCCTTTAACCCTAACTTAAATATTATCAATTTACTGATATACTTAGTAACTTATATATTTTGAATATCAAAATTAGCATGTGAAAAATAAAAGACCATTGACTGTACTAATCATTTCAAAAATGCTAACTCAAACTGATGTTTTTTTACTACAGTGAATAAATTTCATCTTTTCCATTTTAGATAAAAAATGTTAGTAAGAACAACTAATTCATCAATTTCTCCCACTCCACTTCCAAGTTGCCTTCAAATTCTACTGATAAATAATACAAAATGTACAAAATGTGAGCATTGCCTCATAAATGTTCTTAGCTTCTTCCTTTGCTGCACAGTTTATTCTCTGTGGAGCAACTGAAAACAATCTTTGAAAAAGACAACGAAGAAAGCACTAGCCTGCATTCCCAGTTACACAGGAAACTGAAGAGGAAAAATCATAGGGTCAAGACTTATTTGGAGATAACAGACAGAATTCAAGGCCAGCTCGGATAACTTTGAAAAACCCTGTCTCACAATAAAAGTTTGAAAACATAACTGGGGCTATAGCTCAGTAATAGAGAGCTTATCTAATATGTTTGAGGGCCCAGCTTGTAGTTCCATGAGAAAAGAAAAAAAAAACAAACAAGAAATATAGAAAGAAAGGAAAAAAAGAAAAAGAAGAAACATGTAGGGGAGAGAGGAGAGGGAGAGAAAAAAGAGAGAGAAGAGAGAGAGATAGGATGGGGGGATGAAATAATAAAAATGAGACAGCATTACTTGTCTACTTCAAAGACTCTAAAGGAACAGAAGCCTTCCCATTTTGCTGGCAGGGAGGTGAAAAGGATAGTGTCAGACAATGGGATCTCTGAAGTTCCCAGGCTTGACAGCATTAGCACCCCCTCCACAGGCTGCACATTCAGTAACCTCACTGGCTTCTCCCACCTCAGAGCTTTGGCACCTGTTGTTTCCTTTCCTCATAAAGTTCTTCCTACGGACATCTGCACTGGTAACTCATCGTCTCCCTTATAGCAGCTTATGTTCACTCAAATGCTAACAAATAAACCATCTCTGACTGAGTTACATAAAAGGGAAAATTGTATTAGGCATATCTTCTTCTATTTCTTCTTTGTCATTTCTCTGGAGAGCTGATTGCAATCTGTCTGATATGTTACATAATTGTATTGTTGTGTCATGATTTTTTTTACTCTTAATTGTCTGTGTTCACTAGATCAATCATAAATGCTTGCAAATGACAGTTTTGCTTGTTTTTTTCTTATATTGCCATTATTGTTCTTCATTATCTACTTGGCTAAATGTAGAGTCACTGTAGAAATACACCTCTAGTGTGTCTATCACAATATTTCAAAATGAGTTTAACTAAAGAGGCAAGACACGTCTTGAATGTGAATGGCACTATTAATGAGGATAAAATTGATGCTGTAAGAACTCACCTATCTGCTTCCCCAAAAGACTTAGCATGATCAATTGCGTTACTTTCATGATACCATGCCTATCTGGCCAACTTACATGTACCTCCCAGAAACACAATTCAAGATAAGGCCCTTTCTTACTAAGGTTGCTTTTCATTGAACATTTTTCACAGCAATGAGAAATATAACTAATAAATATATAATTGTTATAGTAATTAAAATGCAAATAAGTATGATGTTAACAATATCAAGTAGTATGTTTTAGATATGAGCATACTACTTTTCTAAAAGATCAGTTGATTTTTTTAATTAATTTGTGTTTTTTGCCAAAATAAACTTTTATATTTACTTGTGTGTGTGTATGTGTGTGCTTGTGTATACATGTGTGCACATTTGTGCATGCCTACACCCATGTGCCAAAGCATGTGTGTGGACGTGAGAAGATACCATGTGGGTTCTGGGAATAGAACTCAAACTGTCGGTGTTGTGGGTGAGCACCCTACTTGCTGTCCCAGTCAGAGTTTTATTGCTGAGAAAAGACACCATGTCCATGGCAACTCTCTCTTTTTTTTTTCTTTTCTTTTTTTTTTTTTTTTTTAATGTTCGAGACAGGGTTTCTCCGTAGCTTTTGGTTCCTGTCCTGGAACTAGCTCTTGTAGACCAGGCTGGCCTCAAACTCACAGAGATCCGCCTGCCTCT
>NC_022029.1:3707835-3708807 GCF_000317375.1 Microtus ochrogaster | reverse complement strand
TTACTCTGACTTCTGCAGGCCTGTACATGCCCCCTCTAATAAACTCCTAAGCAGCTTTGTTAGAGTTCTATGTTTCCTTCTCACTTCTGCCAGGTAATTTCACTGGTGCCATGAGACTTGGGAGGTTCTCCCACCCCGAGCCCCTCTCCTGTGGTCACGATCTGGACCTGGTATATTTTCCACAACAACCATGTGATCCATCTGCCTGAGTGCAATTTCTACATACACAACCAGCTTCAATTGGTGAGTTCCCCCCTTTCTGGTCAGCTTAACTGTTTCTCTAAACCCAAGGAATTGACCATTTAGTTTCCAGAGATCTTCTGGTCTTCCTAGACATGGGGGACAGCCCCTATCCATGGCCTTCATGGCTACTGTTGAGCCCTTTGCTGACATTCATTTCTGGATTGCTTTCCTTAGCTAAAATCATGTTTGGACAATCTGGGGTCATTCCTCTGATGACTGGAGGCCCAGGGTCCCTCAGATTTTTCTTTTTCCTTTTATTCTTTTCTTTTGGACCATTCATCAATGGTCCCCACCGACTTTGGCTTCTGAGGAACCTCAACCAGAGCCAGTCAGGCTTAAACACTCTGCCTGTAGGTAAAGGACACTCTCTTACAAGCCCTGTGGTGTTTGCCACTGTTTTACACCCTGCCTACAGAGGAAAGATGTCCCCCTATAAGCCTGTGGTGTTGCCATTTTCACAGGTTTTCACAGTTTCACACGTAAAGAAGCAACAACCTCCTCCTAACTGTGTCTATGACCTTGTGGGAAACAGGTAGTTAATAATAACATTGTATTATTTCAACTTAAAGAAATAAGATCAAATCTGCCAGGCGGTGGTGGCACACGCATTTAATCCCAGCACTCGCGGGAGACGGAGGCAGGTGGATCTCTGTGAGTTCAAGGCCAGCCTGGTCTACAAGAGCTAGTTCCAGGACAGGAACCAAAAAGCTACGGAGAAACCCTGTCTCG
>NC_022029.1:3688339-3707735 GCF_000317375.1 Microtus ochrogaster | reverse complement strand
AAAAAAAAAAAAAAAAAAAAAAAAAACCAGAAAATACAAATATTGTCCAACTAAAATTGGAGTCCAGAAGATATCATTTTATAACATTCCTTCCCACTCTATGTTTTTACATTCTCTCTGTCTCCTCTTCTGCCATGTTCCCTTGGCCTTACGGGTTGACATGAATGCCCTATTTAAGGCTTAACATGCAATAATCATTTCCTCCCAGGACTTTGACCAATATGAGTCTCTGCATTAGGCACTGTTGCCCTCCAAAACAAGACAAAAACAAGACAAAACGAAACCCTCCTCTGTCTAAGGTTGAGTGCAGCATGAGTTCAAGAAATGGTGAAATTCTGTGTGATAACCAAAAGAATAAAATCAGAACGAGACCTTAAAGTAGAGATATAGGAAGCAATGATTAAATCATAGGCATCGAAACCAATAGTGGTACTGATTTATTACTTCTGAACTTGACATTCTATCGAAAATATAAACAAGAAAACACGTTTTGAAGTAGAGGGGAGAAACAGAAAAAGAAACAAGATTGTTACTTATAGCAACTGTGTCTAAAGGTTGCACAGGATTTTTTACTATCATATCAATAGAAGAAAATGAATTTCAGAGAACAAAGAAAACCACAGAAAATGTGTATGTGTGAAGAATGAATTATAGAACACCTCCAAGAGGTCTCCAGTGGAAAATCTGGTTGAATTAGATGTGAGACTTAGGAAATGACTCTTTTCTTTAAAAGTGTCCTATGGTTTTATTATTTTAGTAGATTTTTTGTGTGGCATGTTCTTAGAACAATAACAAGACAGTAATAAGAAAATAAACAAATTGAACACCATAACCTTAGTGAACCGAATTGGGTCACTAAGAGGAGAACTTGTAAAATTCTAAAACAGTGAAGACCAAAAGAGTCATAAATTAGGACGTTTATTCAATTATATTCACTGTTTATCAGAATGCCTAATATTCTTAAATATTGAAAGTAAATAAATCAAACATGTACCTTAATAAATTAAAAGATAATAAAGTCAAATGAAACTAATAATAATGACAAATTTTTCCTAAGCAGTTAAATAATGGACTCTCAAGGAGCAGGATACAATGAGACAGAGTGGAGAGAAAAAAAATCCTTAATGAATATGACCTCTTATAACTCACTAATCTTTTTATTACGATCACTTGATAAAATCACGAATAGGAAAATGATCTGACCGTAGCAGGGCAGAAATAAGAAAACCGTCCAGTTCTTGAAAGGTTTGTGCTCAAAAGTGCTGATGACACAGCAGGCGTGGAGCCTCCATCCCTGAAGCCCGATCTGGATAATATTTCATTGAGACTGCTCTGCCGAAGCTACCACGTTAATTCAGTGAACGGGCAGAGATCTGAAGGCACAGAGGTTTCTCGTAGCCACACCGTGGAGAGCCCAAGTGTTGTGAACGCTGTTGGGCTTTGGTGCCTACAGAAGAGGCACCAGTGGACGATCTTGTCCTGTCACACCAGCAGTAAACAAAAGGAGAGGACATATTTTGTAGAGCAGCTCCGGGACACAAGTGTATCTCAACCCCCGCTCTCATGGAAGGGGTGGCTGAAGGTTTTATTTCTAAAATTCTTTCTCTTTTTTCTCTTTGCTTCTTAGATCTTTCTCTGATCTTTTTTCTTCACTTTTTTTTCTTTTCAAAAGAATGTCCCCCTTTACACATCAGTTATGTTTGGAAATCTAATATGTAAAATAGGAGATACTAGAGCCAATAAAACAGAAATAGGCCAGAGAGGGAGTAACTCTGTTTATTTGATTCAATGTCATCTGAACTCTAAGGACTTTCCAGAATTCATTGTGGTTAAACCCTGTAGCTTTGGAGCCTGTCCTGGAACTAGCTCTCATAGACCAGGCTGACTAATAAAGATCCACCTGCCTCTACTTCTGAAGTGCCAGGATTAAAGGCATGTGCCACTACCACCTGGCTCCAGAATACATTTTGAAAAGAAAGACGTCAACCTTTTCTAGAAAAGTTTAAAAACATTTTTAGAATAAATACAATAGCGTAGACATAAAATAAATCAAGGCTAGATATTAGATGACATGAGTTTTAACTATTATTCTTGACTGTCAAGCAGCTTGTTTGAAGCTGAAATAGAAAATTGGAACACACACACACAAGAAGAAAGAAAGAAAGAAAGAAAGAAAGAAAGAAAGAAAGAAAGAAAGAAAGAAAGAAAGGAAGGAAGGAAGGAAGGAAGGAAAAAGAAAAGAAAAAAAGAAAAAATGACTTATTTAAATGCATTCAAGAAATATTTGAAAGACATCTCTGATCTTCCAGGAATGAGAAATCATGGAGAATACATAGATTACTCGTAGAATCCAGAACTCATAAATTGTTAAAAAATGAAGTCATGTTCATTTAATATCTCATAAGTCTTGACATTTTGCTATTAACCAGCCCGATAAAGAGTTCTTTTTTTTTTTATTCTTCTAGGAGCTCTTCTCAAATATTTCTGGAAATTTCTTAGTATGCACCATGTCTATCAAAGATCCCCATCCCTATCTTCCTGCCAGTGCATCGTAAAGTCACATGTTCTTTGAAAGCCTCTAGCAATGCTGGTCCTATGAGAGCTACACTCAACCACCCTACCACCCCCCCCCCCGCAGCTGCATTATTTATAAATCAAGCTCAGCCTGGGACGCTACCGGAAGAAAAACAAAAACAAAATATGTATGTTGGAGTTGTCAGCGCACAGTCTCTAGGCACATATTGTCTCTCATTAACCTTATGCAGTGATGTCTAACTACAACAGCAATGATGCATCCAAAGGGGAAGAGGTCGAGTGCAAAACTACTGCTCGAGTTGAACAAGAGGTTTGAGCTGTTCGCTGCCTTCCAGCTTGACTCATGTGGGGGTCAAGTGCCATTAAGTAGAGTAGTAACACCCTCGCACTCTCTCACTTTCCCCCGGCTTCCACCCATCTGCACCTGTATCCAGCACAAGACACGTGGTTTATTGTATGAAAGGCGGGAGAAGAAAGAGGAGACAATGAAAGGGGAATAAAAATAAATCACAAGGAAATGAAAACCAGACAAAGAGAAGGCATTTCAACTTTGCAATCATTAAACTTGAGTAACAATAGAAATATCAATCAGGCAGGGGAGGAACTGAGGCTAAGGTTGGGAGAAGAGCTTGAGAGATGAAAATTTAGCTGCAAAGGCAGAAGCAAAGCTCGTGGTGTGGGTCCAGGTCATCCTGTGCCATGCAGAAAGAGGACTGTGGACCTGTATGCACTAGAAACCTTTATAAATGCTAACTCCCAGCCCCACCATGGACCCTTTTAATTGTGTCATTTAAATGCACATTAAAGACTGACAAACTTTGTCAAGGGGTACTTGAAAGTATATGCTCCTTCTAGAAGCTAGAAGCAGAAAACGCAGGTCAATGTGTCCCACTAAGAAACCCAGATAGGAAAACTAAAGTAACATTGGTGCATATACACGAAACAAAGTGAAACATGTTCCCCAGCCATGCTGAAGCATGCATGGGCTGCCCATTTTTATTGGGTTTCATGGTCTGAGTTGATATGGATGACCGACCAGGGCTCTTCCTCAAGGAGCAGGTTCCAATGATATATGAGCTCAGATTGCTGGATTTGGAGTAACCATTACACTATGGGAGCAGATGGTATATATATCATATATATAGTTGTATATATACATATATAAAGTCTGTATATAGAGAGAGTTGTATATATAGTTATATATAGAGAGAGATGGTTATATGTAGTTATATGCGATATAATTAGTTATATATAGCATATATTAGTTTTATAAATATATATTTAAAACTCAACTACACAGTATTTTATAGTTTCAGTATAACAATTTAAAATGCTTACAAATAAAATCTGCTAGAAAGACATACCATAAGATAGAAATGGAGTATATTCGCAAAAGGAACCTTCATCTAGTGAAATTGTCTTAAGGAAATGTTTGATAGGCCCTTGCCAGCCTCAGAACTACATGGTGGGGGGAACACCCAAAGTAAGTTAGATTGGTGTTGGAAAGATGGCATAGTTCAGGAGTGCTTAGTGATTTTGCAAAGTACCCTACTTCAATTCCCAAGACCCATGACATGTAGTTCATGACCACCTGTAACTCCAGGAACAGAGAGACCTGAGGTTTCTGGCTTCTCTGTGGTCTGCTCATGCCCACACAAACGCACACATTTACATAATAAACAATAATGAAACTATATCTTTTTTTAAAAACTGGTAACAGAAAGGACCAAATCCTGAACCTAGCCTTTGATCACTGGTTTGTTAATTCCTTCTGAAAACAGCATAGTGTTTCCATACTCACATGTGTATGAGAAATGATATAATTATTTGTAGATACATGTAAATAAACTGTTAAGTAAATATAAATGCAGTTCTCCTTCTAGAGTTCCTATGAATTATTATTATTTTTCTTCCCAGGAGAAGTTTCCAATTCATGTGTAGAATTTGGCTAAGTCTCTTATTTATTGCTGCTAAAGCAGTGTTTCTTAACCCATGGTCCCCAGACAGATCACCTGCAGAAATGCATGAGCGCTTGTTTTAACAACCAGTTTACTGGATTCAACTCCAGATAATGATTCATAATCCTTGGGGAGCAAGCCTAATAATATACTTAATAAAATGTAGGTAATCTTCATTCATGCACTCATTTCATAGAGACCCTGTGTCTGGAATTGTGCAGTGTAGAACACAAATGCTGAAAGTTGGATGTAGGAAACAAAAGAATACACTTTCTACATGAAGCCCTTGGAATGGCTCTCTGAGGAGAAGCTTGGAGCCATAGGGCCCCAGGCCAGAGACAGACTGAACCCGTTTCAGTAGTAGAATCTGTCCAGTCCCAAACGTACAGATGTTGCCTTTGTGGAGCCCCAGAAGCTGTGGAAACTCACTTGGTGATACAGAAGTTAGGTCTGGACATTGTCAGAGTTAGAAGACATCATAGCAACCATCTGGACCGAGAAGAGGGAAATGATGTAGGCTAGACACCATCTGAAATGACTAATGATGGATCTCTAACGTGTACCAGATTAGAGTCCTTAATACTGTTCCAGAGAAACAGGACTAAAAGAGAGAGGACAGAGAACTAGCAATAGTAATGTTGCTACCTTTCAGACCCCTTTCCATTTCGCTACCTCTGCTCTTTCTCTACTCCCAATAGACCCTGAACCATGAAATTAATCTGAGTTATGATAATTCTTAAAATGACTCCTGTGGGTGGGGGAAAAACAGAGAGTGTGAGAGACAAAGACTAAGACAGATAAACACACACACCAAGAGAGAGACAGAGACATAGAGAAAGAGATAGAGAAGCAGACAGAACAGAGACAAAAACAGAGAAAGACACACAGAGAGAGACAAGACAGACACACAGACTGACAGAGAGACACACAGAGAATAGAGATACACAGAGAGAGACAGACAAACACACAGAGACAGAGAATTTCACAAATATCTGGAGATCACACAAAGGGTGCCTCCTGGATTTTTACATGGGTTCTAAATATTAGAACCCAGTACCTAATGCTTGAACATTAGGCACTTTTCCCACACGACTCTCTCTCTCTCATGCACATAACTGAGATTCTTGATGCACATAATTTAAGAGAAGGAATAAGTCCAGAGAGATTTCTATGTACATAACTGTAAGCCGTAGCTGTGAATTGATGGCAAAATACAACTAGTTTAGCTATAGAATACCCACCTTCCTGTGTAGTATGGATAAAAATCATACGAAAATTCCATGAGTGAAAAGTAGAAAAAGATACTAACATTACCTACACCATAAATTTTCCTAACTCTTTCAGAGGAAGTATAAAATAGTCACAGAATTATACACAATCCTAGAACAACTTGAAAAGTCTCAAAATATGTATCAGAACTCTGAAAAAAATCACTTTATACTTAAAGATAAAAAGCCTAAAAGTTTATTCAATTTTTAATACAATATTTCAGAATGATTTTGAAGGAGATTTGGGAAGCTAAAAATGTTGCTCTAATAGGAAAAGAACTCCTGAAAAAAAAACATAAAGTGCATGAGAACAAATAAAACTCAGGTAGCTGGAGATGCTGCATTTGAATGCAGAATAGCATGACCAGGATCTGAGACAACCGCACTGTGTCTAACCTTACACCCCTCTGTGAAGATGCAAGCAACCACCACAAGACAAGACAGAGACAGCTTATTCTTCATAAACTGATGCCCAATTAACATTATTTCATAGTAGTCAATGGAATAACATCTATTTTTCAACCTGGGAATAAAAATGGTAAAAATAAGTCAACTATTGAAAATACTTACAGAAAATATATTTCAAATGCTGGACTTTAAAGAAATTATATGTATTGGGCAGTTGTAGGAAGGAAATTTCATTTCAGTAAACCAATGAGTTGGTAAAACATTAAATTTTGCTTGGAAATGTGACTGGCAAATGAATATCTGGATAATGTAATTAAGTGTGGACAGAAACACACATACATAACACATGTATGTGTACAGAGAGAGAGAGAGAGAGAGAGAGAGAGAGAGAGAGAGAGAGAGAGTCGCAATTTGAACAAATTCAGTCGCAATTATATTAGAGTGGACAGCCAAATAGTACACTCTGCAGGACATAACGGAACTGTTTTGGCTATATTTAGAATGTCCTGTCTAGATGCTTCTCTCCTTTCTAGATGTATAGATAGTGTATAGATTCAGATGCAATAAATTCGTGTATTTTAAAATATGAAGCTGAAAATCTTTACTAAGTAGCTACTGAAGAGGAATAAATTAAAATATAATGAGCAAGCTTCTAGCAGCAAAATTTTACTGAGCCTTAGACTTGGGGCAAAGGGTAAATGGTTCAAAACTTAATTTTAAAATGCGTCTTAGAATCATTTATGGCCAAGAAATAATGACTGCCACAGTAGTGGCGATTTAAAGCAGTCTTGTAAGAAACACACAGAGTAGAGGGCCATGCGGAGAGCTGTCATGCAACATTCAAGCATTGGATTCTTCATGGCTAGGGCTACAGGTTAAGCCTCATGATCTACATGGAACAGAAACCTACACGAATGGACAGTGCTTCACATGACACATTAAAACCGAGTTAAAATTTCAGACCCCAGTGTGTTGCTATGGTTACATCAGGAAGGACTTTAACAATGGCCTTTAACAATACAAACTTCTTGCTAAATAGAATGTGTAAGGGGACAGGATGCTTTTCCTTTTTCTTATTAATTTAATATAGAGCATGAACACAGAAAAAAATTTAACGTCAGCATTTTTTTCTCAGTGTTGCATTATGAAGTGTAAGAACGGTCGTGGAAGTTTTCTCCGTGAATTTATTTACACTTCCCCTGCGTTTGCTTTCCAGTCTAAGTCACTTCTCCTTGTTTCTATGAACTACTTCGGTTACTCTTCAATTTACTCTAAATATACAACCTTTGTGTAATGAACTATAATCATTCATGCAGGAGTCTCGGGAGGGAAACATACAGCCGATGGGGAGGTTACCACCAATCAGAATTAGCATCCATTTTCTTTTTTTTTAAGATTTATTTACTATGCATACAATGTTCTGCTAACATATATTTACCAGAAGAGGCACCAGATCTCATTACAGATGGTTGTGAACCACCATGTGGTTGCCGGGAATTGAACTCAGGACCTCTGGAAGAGCAGCTAGTGCTCGTAACCTCTGAGCCACCTCTCCAGCCCTAGCATCCATTTTCTAAACAGTCCTGGAGTATCCTTCCATTTCTCCCCTTGCCTCTTAGGTAGCCACCACCCTCCTCTTGCTAGCCACAAGTGATTCCCACTCCCCTCTCCACAGCTGGCGTTCACTTTTACCCAGGTGGTCATCGAACGTCTCACCACAGGCTAATTGAGTCAGAATCTCTAAAGATGGCCCAGGTCTCTTATTCAAAATATTCACCCAGGTTATGTGGTGTAGCTAAGGAGGGAAACTGCTGCTTCATTTGCATACTGTTCTTCAATTTCTATCTTTGAACTTGGGCATGCCCGAGTCACCAGGAATCCTGCTAAGCTGCAAAACATCAATCAAGGTAGGTGTGAGTGAAGGCTCCGAGGTTCTGCCTTCCCAGTAAGCTCCAAGTGACAGTGATGCGGATAGTTATTGGAATGGACTATTTTAAGAGGGGGAATTATCCCATCACTTCTCTAAATAGCAGAGTTCTTTACTTTTTTCTTTTTCTTTCTCCTCCCCCCACCCCCCATATTACTGTGGTCCCCAGAAGCGATGGCAAACTTTGCCATTTTATTCTCTTCATACCACCTACCTCTGTCAAATCTCTTTGTTTCATCTGCACAGAGTTTCTTTTGTCTTAGACTTTGGCTTTGGGAGAAATGATTTTCACTTGTCCGAGGAAGGTAATGGCCAAGTCGGTTATATGAGGAAAATGTTAACTAGGACTTAGAGAATAGAAAATCAAGAAAGCTTAGTTTCCCCCTTAAAACAAAGTAAAAGTTCCTTTGAAGGCTCTAACTGTACAGTCTCTATGATGTGGACAGGAAAGGAAGTTGAGGGAGGGGCTATCCATGAATAGGCATTCATCTTAGTCTCAGAATAATTCACAATTATTTTGCAAAGGAGAATTTAAAAGTTCCAAAGCCTCACCCCACTTATATTAATGATTCCATCATTTGAGGTTTGATTTGCACATCTGTTCCTTGAACTGCCCTTCTCATATGGACAGAGTCTGCTACAAACCATCGGTGGAAACGGGCAGGAAGCCTGCGAGCTGGGCCTCTGGGCTAGCTGAATTCTGCAGCTTCCAAAAGGAGCATAAAGTTAGAGTTAGGAATAACAATCAAGTTTCAAAATATTCTGGAAATATTGTTGAAAACTCAGCATCAGTTATGAACTGGAACAAACCTAGTAAGCAAACATAGGGAAGGGAATTCTCTAAGCATTTCATTACAAACATGCAACAAACATTTTATTAAAATGGGATATTTTAAATATGTGATCCTTCGATAAACTGTAATTTAAGTGGCCCAGTCTATGTATAATGATGGGCTGAAGGTCTTCACTAAAGAGACAAGAAAAGAAGTGAAGAAATACAGTTAGAAAAGATAAGATAGGAACCCTGTTCTTTATGAGCAAAGCAACTCTACTCTTAACAAAATTGTGCAAAAAATCATATGGAGAAATTTTCAAAATTAATAAGTGGTTATAGAAAGGGTTTTGGATGTGTATAACAAATTTTAAAAATCAGTAGTATTTCTGTCTAATTCCAATAAAAGTGATTACAAAATCTGATGAAATTTTAAATTGACATTGAAAAATCTAAGGAAAACTCTAGCATTATATAATACATTTATGTAGTTTAAACAGTAGAGCAATCTATTTGCATAAGGTTGAATAAGTGATAAATACACAATTTTGGAAACTATTGAAATAAAGCATTTTATATAAGAATTTATCAATAGTGGATGATATTTAGTATTATTAATGCAGTATGCAAAATGAAAAATACTACAGTAAATTCAAAGAGAACTTCAAAATAATTCTTGCCTCACACAAGAAAAAAGGACAAAACAGAAGACAGAGAAAAAAGAGAACTTTAATGCATTGAAGAGCCGCACTTATTACATCAGCAGATGACCAATATATAGACCCCAGCATCCACACGGGGGAACTCATTACCTCTGGTATGTGGCACTCCAGGGATCCAATACTCTCTTTTGTCTCTCATGAACAGCTGTGTGCATACCCTCATACGCACTCAAAAATAAAATAAATCTCTAAAACAAAAACCCATTTTCTTTATTTTCCATATTCTGTTCTCTTAATAAAATAAAAGTGAACCAGTGCAAATGTGATTTTTACTATAAGTGCTTAGAAGCCAAAAGTACAAGAACACTTTAAAGATTGTGTTGAAAGATTGGGATATCATGACCATTGAGCAGCAGAAAACATAAATGAGGAAATATTTCCAAAAGTGTTGAACAGCTGGGCTGGGCATTTAACTGTATGGCTAAAAGATCACAGATTCCTCTAATTAGCTGTGTAGACTTTGCCAATTATAATCTCACTAAGTCTCTAGATATTCATCTCTGAATTTTAATAATAATAGTGCTTTCTCATAGAACTATTTTGAAGATAAAATTACATACTATTCCATGTGTGCACACATATACACACATGTATGTGTATATGTATACACATACATGTATATATACAGAGTGTATTATAAATACTATTGACCTACTCATCCGCTTTACCTCTCTCAGGAAGGAAAGACTTGATTTAGTGAGAAACATGTTCCAAAAACAATAAACGTGCTTCAGCTGGGATCTTTCTGTACTTCCAAAGAATTTACAGTATCATTAAGGAAGCAGAGTGTGGGAGAGAGACCTTGGAGTGAGATAAAGGGGGCTTAGTATTCCAGCTCCTCCACCTCAATTTCTTCATCTTTCTGCTTCTTTTCCAACTCTAAAATGCAGAGATAAGTAAAACAGTGTTTTTAATTTGTTCTAAGTAACAAATGAGGGAATGCATTCAAGAAAGACAGGAACAGTCAGTTCTATGAAAGGGTTGCTCAATAAATGCTTATTGTCTGGAATAATAAATGAAAAAGAAAGTTTAGTCTAAGGTAAAGAGACTGTTAAAGATAAGGGCTCCAGGATGCAAGAGGGTAGAATGTGCAAGAGTCTAAGACATGCTACCTTTGTTTATGGTAAGAATATTCCCAAGGTAGAACATGTCTCAAGTCTAGACAAATTGCTTGTTCAAGGAAGCAACCAAGCAATATTCTTCCGGTATTTCTCAAAGCAGCTCCTGAATTTTTGGCTCATTACTCTTAAGAATCTTCTTCATCAATCTTCTGAAGCAGGATCCCTCGAGGGTCTATTCTCCTATCTTATCTAGAGAAACCAACAAGCTTGTTAGCTTTTCTATTTTAATCTGGAGATTTCCAGGCATATTTGCCCAAACTCCTATGCATCATTGGCAAGGCAGAAACTTGTTGTTAAATAAGACTGGGTTGCAGGCTTACCTTGGTGCGCAATTACTTTGGAGTTCTCAGAAAGAGCTGAGACAGCCTCTGCAAGAACGGGTTATCTGGCTTGTTTTCACAAATGGAAAACAGGTTGCTGAACAAGGTTTTATCTCAACTAGGAGAGCAGCTTATACAATGGAGATAACTTGGGTTTTGCCAGCCAACATTTTGTTATCAGGAAATACTACTACACCAAGAGGCTGACTGTGGAAAATGCATACAATTTTCAGAATGTAAGAATATTTTAGCTAGAAAGATGCTGCTGCTTAAAAGAGACAAGTTGTGAAATGCTATTAAAAGTGAACAAGGAACCTGTCAATCAAAAGCAGCCAGCGCGAACTGTCACAGATACGCTCATGTGTCAACAACATTGCAGCTATTTTAATTGCAACTGGGTGGATAAAGAGCCATTGACCCGACTGGATGTGGGACAGATGCCATATTCCTCTTTCTTATGAAAACCGGATTCCGAAGCCTGCGCTGATGGTGCCCTATGCAGGTTTCTCTGGGGAGTAATGTTTCTACAAATCTCCCCAATTTCTGAAATCTTCAAGATCAAAATCTCCCTGCAAAATTTAAGGTGTAGAAAATGATAGGAATTTCAAAGGAGCATACAAAACATATTCAAGGGTGTGTTTTGGAAGTGAACCTCATTTTCAGTAACGGAACTGGCTGGAAAAATAAGAAAGTCTTGTGCCACCCTTCAATAAGTGGAATCTTGGCTTCAAAGGAAGATATCACACAAAAAAGTATAGTATTGACAAAAAGAGCTGCAAATAAGGCCTCAGCCTGATCTTGGGATAAGGCAGAGCTACTTGGCTAGACTATGGCAGGATCTTACAACTACTGAACAATAAGCTCAATCCTGAATCAACATCCTGTCAGTCACAGGAATAAGAAGCTGGAGGAAATACTGAAGTAAAAAAAGATAAACAGTAAGAAGACAGGTACGTGGCAAGCTGCACACAAACTGTGTCTTTGGTGGACTTTCATTATGGCAGGGGAACAATTGCACATGAAGACAGGACCCGTTTTTGAATCAGCAGGCAATAGGATTGAAAACAAAAGTCGACCTCTTGGCAAGAATGAAGAAAAGACAAGTGGAGGAAAGATAGAAAGATGAGCCCTAGGTCCTAGCAGAATTACTTAGCAACAGAAAGTTTTGAGAAAAGTAAAAATTTAAAGAAGCTAAACCTATATTCTAGGAGACTCCTCAGATGCATAGTGCGTGTTTTGCTTTGGTGTAATCAATGAAAAGACATTCTAGGTCTTTTATACATGACACAGATTTTTAGCTTTAATTCACTGGCACATTCAAGTACAGTTCAAAAGCACTATAGACCAGAGGAAGGGTGAGACCTGATAAAGGTTGCTTCATGTTCTCAGACTCAATTTCCTTCTGACCGTAAAATTTTCATGATATTAATCTCCAAGTTGTTGAGATTACTCACTGAAGGTGTGTCTAAAACATTAGTACTTTCTTGGCATAGAGTGGCTATAGAGATGAATAATTTGCATTGGTATGGATCTTGGTTTATTGATACAAATTTAAGGCCAATTTTGTTATATGTATATGGTATAGGAGATTTTTCTGTCTATGTGTTGCTTTCACCGGTTAAATAAAGAAACTGCCTTGGCCTTTGATAGGGCAACACTTAGGTAGGCAGAGTAGACAGAACTGAATTCTGTGAGGAAGAAGGACAGACATCAGGGCACCATGGAGATGCCAGGTCAGATATGCTGAATCTTTCTTGGTAACTCACGACCTCACGGTATTATACAGATTATTAGAAATGCGTTAAATCAAGATGTGAAAGTTAGCGCATAAGAGGCTAGAAATAATGGGCAAGGCAGTGATTTAATTAATACAATCTCTATGAGATTATTTCGGGTGTAAGCTAACTGGATGGGACAGAACAATGGGCCCTGCTCTCTCTACAATATGTATATGTATTTCTGATCTTGATTAAGTTATTGTGTTTGTGTAGCTCATTTAAAAATGTAGTGTATAATTAAAAATATAAGTTAATAGATACTCATTTATAATAGTCAAACTTGTAGTCATCTTAGTTATATTTTCTAGATGTATAGAAATATATTTCACTTAGATAGGTATTCTTCAAATCTTTAAGAGACTTTCAGAATATGGCATCTCCCACAGTCATGTTCATGGGCCAACCTTACCTAGATAATTCTTCCCCCAAGACTCTCTTCCATATTGTGTCAAGTTGAGAATCAAAATGACTCAGCACAGCCCAACTTTTATTCCTGTCCCCAGCCTTTCCTTGTGTAGAACCCTGATTCCTTTGCTAACTGCAAGAGTCATTGTGGCTTGAATTTGAAATATTCTCCATAAGTTCTCACTATTAAACATTTGGTTCCCAGCCACTGGAACTGTTTTATAAGGGTTTGGAAATTTGATGAGGTATGGTTTAGATGTTGGAAATAAGTAGCTAGGAGCAGACTCAATTGAGTTACATTCAACCTTAGATGCTGCCATATACTGCTTTTTAGTCTCCTGGGTTATGAATATCCTCTTACACATACTCCGGTTGGCATAATTAGAGCACTCCAGCTACCATATCTTCCTCACCGTGTTATACACTGAAATGCATTGAAACTATGAACCAAAATAAATCATTCCTCTGCAATCTTCCTGTCATGCCCTTTGGTTAATGTGTATGCATATGTGTGTGTGTTTGCATGTATGTATGTATGTATATACGTATGTATGTATATGTGTGTATTATATATATATAGGAAATTAACATCCATGCAGTTATTGATCAAACTTCTATGCCCATTTTGCAATTCATACGTGGAAAGTCTAACTTCCAGTGAGACTCTATTGGGATAATGGAGTAATTAATGTTAAATCGGATAATAAATCCAGGGCACTATATTAGCACTCTATTATTTATTTTTCTCTGGCTTGATAAAAAACAAGTCAAAGAAGGAAGGTTTTGTTTTGTTTTCAGTTCCAGAGGGAGAAGATCTGTCAAAGCAGGGAGGGTGTGGAAGCAGAAAATTGAGGTTATCCTGGCTGCCAAGAATCAGAGAATCGTATTTCATCTACACGCAGGAAGTATGGGGAGGGACAGGAAGTGAGGCAAGTTCATGTCCCTAGTGTGTAATTCAACTAGACAGGCTCCATTTCTGAAAAGTTGCATAACCTCCTTGAATGGCAACATCAATTGAGGACTGGGTGCTCAAACACATGAGGCTGTGGAAGACATTTCTCTCCAACCTACCGCAGACGAATGCCCAACAGGATAAGTATAAAATGTTGCAGAACTATAATTTCCTCTCTCTAATAATATTTGAGTATGCTTGTTTTCTATTGCTGTGATAAACACCAAGACCCAAAGTCAAAGCAACTTGGGGAAGAAAGGGTTTATTTCAGCTTAAAAAGTATAGTCCATTGTAGAGAGAAGTTAAGACAGGGACCTGAGGTAATAACTGAAGGAGAAGACGTGCAGGAACACTGATTACTTCCTTGCTCACCATGGCTGACTTTTTTTTTTTTTTTGTTAAATTCAAACCACACTGCCTTCCCAGGGGTAGCACTATTCACAGTATACTGTTGCTTCTATAACCTTTAATCTAGAAAATGCCACCATAGACTTGCTTATAGACCAATTTGGTGAAGGCAGTTTTCTAGATGAAGTTCACTGTTCCCAGATGGCCCTAGCTTGTGTCAATTTGATAAAAACTACCACAGTGCAAAAAAAAAAAGACAGAAAATGTGAGAACATAGTAAGAAACCCACCCTCTAACCGAGAGTCCTTCCCAAAATCCTCATTGCCCAGACCTTCATCTGAGACATCTAGCTTCCTGAACTCTAAGGAAAAACATGCTGTTTAAGCCACCCAGCCTAATTTGTTATGGCACGCTAAGCAGACTAATACTGTGTGGACATCATACTGCACATCCACTCCTTGAAAACTGTGCCTTCTTCCATTACCCCTTGAGCCTAGAAGCATTCATGGTAGCAATGCAGGAGTCCCGTGCAAATCCTGAGGCCCCAATTATAGTGTGGAAGATCCAGGATGGTCTTTTGGGTAGGCATACCACCCGAATGTCAATTCCTTTCACCAGAAGTCTGACTATGGAAAATTCATATGCAAAATGTATGTCTAATTCTAAGATCTGAGATTCAAAGTGGATGTCTCTGTGATGTTGCATGTGATTGGATGCTTTCTGTTCAGCACCTTTGATATCTCCGTAAGTATACTTCATGGGAAATTCTGTCATAGAAGTAGGGGTGGATAGAAAATACAGTTTAGTGTGTTAAATGCACGCTAATAAAAAATTGTTTGGATGGTGCCTGTGATGTATATGGTTGTACAAAACTACTCGATTACTTTTCTGAAAACAATTTAAATCAAAGAATTTAACAGATGGGGTTGTTTTGAGGTTTCAATGAACAAGTAAACAAAATACTCTGTATGTGCTGACATACAGTAAAGAAGCATTGGGTAACATTCAGGTGTTTGTAATTGTCATGGAACACAGTTGGAAGAAAGCAACCTAGCTATCAAATCAATTAGTACATTTTACAGGACTGAAATAAAGAATTTAATCACTGTCCTTCTATGTGTTTGTTCTTTTTTCACTATCTTTCTTCTTCATTAACGCTCATAATTGAAATTTGGTTAGAATATGAAGTGAAATTGGGCAACCAAGGGGTCTTAAAAATATTTGCCTCCACGTACTGTGAATGAAATTCATTCTATCTCTGCACCACAACCAATAACTGGTAAAAGCTCAAAGCCAAGATACACCTTAAAACACTTATCTTTTCCAGGATTTCCAAATCATCCTGGGAAGGAAAGCTCCCCCATTTCCAGGATACTAAATCTCTAATTGTGCCGACTCCTTTCCATGGAAAAGGCATCCTTACAGACTATCAAGAACACCATGCTGCAAGAGCCTGCAAGCTAATGAAATAATATTTCAGATCTCACATTTCCATGTGGCAGAACAGGAATAGAAAGAAATCCTACTAAAGCTAGTACTGACATCCTCAGATGTGCAGCCATTAACACATGCTAAAACAGTCTCTTTTAAAGGTCTATGCATTTTTTTCCTCCAAAGGAATGGAAAGCAATGCTCTCAAAGGCAGCCTGCAATGTTCTGTCCTCCTTAACATAAGTGTCATCAACACAGCATGCAATGTTCTGGAACATTTCCACTGCCATGAACACCATGAAGAGGGAAGTACGAAGACAATGTAAATCAGCTGTCTATTTTTATTTCTTCTAGGGTTTCTTTTTTTTTTTTTTTTTTGGTTCTTAGAGACTCATACGCTGTGATTTAGGGTAGGCTTAGTCTAAAGTGGTCTCTGTAACACTGAAGGGTCTCCTTGAGAGGCCATTTTTCCATTATTGTTTACTGCCACCCAACACATGTTCTGGTGATGAGGACGGGACTCTGCCAAAATTTCAGGTGAGTGCAAGCCATATAAATCTACTCTCGAGCAATTCCAGTGCACTAGTAAATGCAGCCTCTATTCAGAGAGGAGGCTCAGGCTGTGTGTGTGATGCCTCCTTTGGGGTTATTGAAGAAAGTGATGTCATTACACTGAAAAGGTGGTAAAACAAGGACCAGGCATTAACCAAAGCACTTCACATTGCGGCGAGTCAGAAGTCGCTATTCACAATGGAGCAAAGTTAAACATGTTGTAAAAAAGCAGTAAGACCCTGACATGTTGGTCACAGTTCTCAGGAACACTGAGTACAAAGGTACAGTTTGATCCTAAGAAGTTATGAACAAACAGTGCAGACAGAAAACAATACCTCCACAGATACTTCTTTGTCAGTTTCTCAGAGTTCATAGTTCACTCTTGAAGTCCAATTGCAATTGTGGGTAAATATAAAAATATTCAAACTTTTCAGAGAATAGCTACTTATTTAATAACACAGAGAGACAGGTGTACACACACACACACACACCAGCATCATTGCACCCTTGGTACAGTAATTGGTTCCTAAGAGACTGAACTGAATTATAATAAATATATGATGTAATAATTATATAATAGATATGTATAAGTAAAAATATATAAGAAAATGTAATAAAAATAAAATAAATATATTGAACTGAAATATAATAGCCCTCTACTACATAATAAGAGAGACTGTATGTTTTAGAAAACATGTACAGCTACTTTAGAAATCAGTATGGCAATTTCTCAGAAAATTAGGAAACAATCAACCTCAAGAACCAGCAATACTGCTGTTGGGTATATATGCAAAGGATGCTTAATCATACCACAAGGACATTTATTCAACTATGTTCAAAGCAGCATTATTTGTAATAGTCAGATCCTGGAAACAACCTAGATGCCCCTCAACTGAAGAATGGATAAAGAAATGTGGTACATTTACACAATGGAGTACTACACAGGGTTAAAAATAATGGCATCTAGAAATTTGTGGACAAAGGGATGGATCTAGAAAATAACATATTGAGTGAGGTAACTCAGACCCAGAAAGACAGATATAATATATACTCACTTTTAAGTAGCTTCTAGACATCAAGCAAAGAAAAACCAGCCTATAGTTCAAAATCCCAGACAACATAGACATCAAAGAGAAACCTAAGTGAGACATAGATGGATCTATGTATGAAGCTCTCCTAAGTAAATTGGGAATGTGGGAATCATAGGTAGGGTAGAAGGGGAGGGGAAGGAGAGAGGAGAGCAGAGAAAAATGTTTAGCTTAAGAAGAACAATTGAAAAACTGAGAAGAAGAAGAAGAAGAAGAAGAAGAAGAAGAAGAAGAAGAAGAAGAAGAAGAAGAAGAAGAAGAAGAAGAAGAAGAAGAAGAAGAAAGAAAGAAAATGGAAGCCATTCAAGCATTTGAAGGAATAAATTTGTATATGTGGCCATGTATACAAATATTTGAAGAGAAACGTAAAATACTTAGTGGGTTACGGTAGATCCACCTAATTGGCAGTAAATGCAGGATGCTTCCACCATTTTAGCAAGAAACAATGCATATCCATATAGTGAGCAATGGAACGTCATTGCCTGATGCTCTGCTTTTAAAGGAGCAGGGCCATTGCTAGGGAGACAGATACTGATCAGGCATAGTGATGGGATGTGCTTTTAGCTAACTTGTACCCCAAAAGGGAAAAATTTAAATTCTAATACACAGTATTTACCAATTTTAATGCTATAAATGTGTCTAAACTTTTGGTTTTAAGCTTATAATTAAAAAAATACTTGACAGACTAGATAATATTTTACAACATCTGTTCATCAGCTAGTGTGAACTGGCTTTAGCATAGTTTTATTCTATTCAATGATAATAAAACAGGGACAAGAATACTAATGGCAATAGAAGAAAACTATTTTTTTTTTTGAGACAGGATTTCATCTATAGTTTTGGAACCTGTACTGGAACTAGCTCTTGTAGACCAGGCTGGCTTCGAACTCATACATATTCACCTGTTTCTGCCTCCCGAGTGCTGGGATTCAAGGCGTGCAACACCACTGCCCTCTTTTTTATATTAATGTATTTCGTGTGTGTGTGTGTGTGTGTGTGTGTGTGTGTGTGTGTGTGTGTATTATATGCATGTATGCTTTGTGTTTGTTGGAGGAATTGATAATCTTCGATCAAGTGGGTTCTAGGTACTGATTTCAAGTCAGTTGGATGTAAGGAGCACATTTACCCTGAGCCAGCTAACTGGCCCAACAAATAGCTCACTGTTGCCATTTATATTATGAACATTAATACTTTAAATTTTAATATTACATCATGTATTTTTTCCACTGTGCAGTTAATATTCTTTTTGTTGGTGGTCTTTTTGCATTTTAAGTTTTATTATTGTATATTTTGTTGATTTAGGGGGCTTGTGTAGTAGAATTTTCAGTGTGTGTATTTGTGTGTGTGCACTTGTAAAAGAAAATGATATTTTCATTTTTGGCCATCCAGGCCTGAATAATTACACAGAAACTATATTAATTATAACACTGGCCAATGGCTCAGGTGTATTCCTAGCTATCTCTTACATCTTAAATCAACCCATTTCTATTAATCCATGTATAGCCACAAGGCGGTATGTAGCTTACCAATAATGTTCTAGTATCTTTTTCCTTTGGCAGCTACATGGCATCTCCTTGATTCTGCCTACTCTCTCTCTCTCTCTCTCTCTCTCTCTCTCTCTATATATATATATATATATACACATATATATGGATATATATACATACACACATGTATATACATTTGTAGATGTAGATACTTAATGCACATTCATATATGTACACTCACATCTATACACACACAAATATATATTACAAATATCAGTCTCAGAAAAAAGTCTCTAAGTAGCCCAGGTAAAATGGCCAGACTAT
>NC_022029.1:3683994-3688239 GCF_000317375.1 Microtus ochrogaster | reverse complement strand
ATATATATATATATATACAGATATATATACATCCAGTTTCCTGCCTGGTTTTACTCTGCTAAGCCATTGGCCAGAACAGCTTTATTTGTCAACCAATAAAAGCAACACATATACAGAAGGATGACATCCACTGGCTATTGAACCCAGACTTACACATGCTAATCACAAGTTCTATAACTGAGTTACAGCTTTAGTCCTAAGGAGTTACTTCAAATATTAAAGAGTACGGTCTCCAGAGATGATTATCTCAGTTCTCCTCTATTCTGTCTGTACATGAACCTACTCAAATCAAAAGATGAATTTCTTTTAATTCCTCTTGAACTTAATTTGCCCTAGTTTCTCCTTTGATTAGGAAAGATATCAGAAGTGAAGTATATTATTACATCTGGGCCAAACAAAGAAGGGCAGCTTTAATGGTATTAAAAGGCAAATGCCACGTAAATCAATCTTTCTTGAAACCCACTTAATTTGAGGAAGCTCAGGCTAGTTATGTCAAGAGGGGGCAGAAGAGGAAGAGGAAGAAGACAAAGATGAGAGGAGAGATTTAAATAGCTCAATTAGTCCTCAGTAATCCTGTTTCTAAAACTGTGTGTGTGAACAAAATAAAAAATTTATCAGATGGTTTATGCTCAGTTCAACTGCTTGGCAAAACCCAAATTCTACAAAATATACACAGACTTATAAAACAAGGTAAGCTAGTTGTCTTAAGTCATCATATTTAGTGGTTGCTCTTTATAGAAAGAAGAGAAAACATGTACCCACACAATACAAGTCAGGAAAGAGCTCCAAGAGCAGATCCTGTTCTTCTCATTTTCACCGATAAGAAAACTGAGGCCCAGAGAAGATAAGGGAACAAATGTTGAGGAAGAATGGAACGCAGGCTCATTGCCTCTAGAGTTACAGCTTTCACGTGTGCCAGAATCACCCTCATGTGATCCGACAATGGTGCTCACAAAGGATTGCTTCAAGATGGGCCCTCGTGCTTTCTCCCTCAACCATGCCACCTTACATGCTGTGCAGCACAAACCTGGAGCATATTTTACAGATGCGAGGCTCTTGGGAAATACGCAAATAAAAATTAAATGTAAAGAAAAACTTAGCGCTGAATCTAGAACCACATAATTTTGACCTTGGAGCTGTGTTAAATGGGGTACTTTGGGGTTCGGACAGTAATTTCTTTTTTCAATGACCAATAGGGCTGTTAAAGTAAGAGTTCTGCATTTATTCCCTAAGGGAAGCACTTAGATTTTATAACCACCGAGGCTGCTTAATGGTGTTACATATGGACCGTCAGGATGCCCGTGATTTACGCACTGAGGGAAAGGCTTTTAAAATCTAAGCCAAGCTCAAGTTATTCTTTCTACCAAAAGCAACAAGAGTATAAAACCAGCCTCACACTGTCACAGCCTGGCAAGGAAACACACTGAGTAAAGACATGATTCATCTTATTCCCAGCTTTTTGAAGCTAAAAACTGGCCTTTGATTGCCGTTGGTGCCCATACTGAACACTCCTCCTAGATTCATCTACATCATGTATACTTGACCTCCCAAGATGTCTCTCATAATGCATGCCAGTAGGACCTCATCTTCATTCAATTATTCTTTTTCTTAAATGTGAAATTTTCTCTGCAGTTTAAATAGTAATGTGCTAAGTTTGGAGAAGAGGGCTCCTCTTCAAACAGCTAGTGTAGAAAAACAAGTTTTACTATTGATTTGTTTTTAATACCCATCATTTCCCTATAATATCCCCTGGGAAAAGCTGTGAAATGAACTGAAGTTTTCCACTTGCAGAGATTGAGCAGAGAATTGACTCAGCTCCTCTGCTTTTATGTCTTAGAACTATCCAGGGAATCTCTTTAATGCTACTCTAGAATGTTCAGTATTAAAACAATGGGGGTAGGTTTTTGCTTTATCACAGGCATGCTATGTTTAATACATATTTATTAATATTTCTATCTTAGGGAAATCTCAACATGTAAAACAAAGGACAGTTAGCTATACAAAGACTGCTCTGAAGTAATAGTTTGGTAAAAGTTGATTGCTCTGGGATCTAAATGTCCCATGCATGACTAACAAATTCAATATTCACAACTGAAATAACAGATACTGGAAAAGCTAAGCAAAAAGAAACTTCTGAAAACATGGACTCTGCAGGTACACAATGATGTAAAATGGTATTGCAATATTTGAGGATCAAGCATTTAGAAATAGTCACTGATATGAAAATATTAATATTCGGTCAGTCCACAGTCCTAAGCTAACTATCTGAAACTCTTATTTTCTTTTATAAAGAGTTTATGGATTTAGCTGTTCAATTCACAGTAGTAACAACTTCATTTTCTTTCTTAAATATTTCCTACCTAGTGCACCACCGTTTCTGAATTGAGTAAAAATATCAACAATAGGCCTGTATTAGAGATGTGTTAGTATGTGCGTGCACACATGTGTGCATGGGGGGGGAGAACCTATGTGTTAGGCAATAATGCTTCCTTTTCCTCTTCTAGATAATGTTCAGTTCTAGGTGTAATGGTCTAAGATTTGTCAGAAGTCTTTTTCTTTAATGAAACCCCAAACAAGAAACTTACCATGACCACCTTTAGAAAGTGAAACAGAGGGACTGGAGAGATGGCTCAGTGGTTAAGAGCATTGCTTGCTCTTCCAAAGGTCCTGAGATCAATTCCCAGCAACCACATGGTGGCTCACAACCATCTGTAATGAGGTCTGGTGCCCTCTTCTGGCCTGCAGGTATACACACAGGCAGAACATTGTATACATAATAAATAAATAAATATTTTAAAAAAAGTTAAAAAAGAAAGTGAAACAGAGCACTTGCTACGCAAGCATGAGAACCACAGTTCTGACCCTTATATCCAAGAAAGAAAAAAAGGGGACAGGAATGGCCATGTATGTGTCTATAAGTCCTGGATTAGGAGCAGCAGGATAGAGACAATAGACAGCTGGGGTTCAGGGGCCTCGTACCCAACCAAAACACCACACACTCCAGGTTCAATGAGAGACTCTATGAAAGGAATAAGGCCAAGACAGAGAGGTCAACATCCTCTTCTGTCATGTTATATATGCCCATGAGGATCACACACACACACACACACACACACACACAAACTGGAAACACACTAACACATATGGCATTGGTACTGACAGACCTCATCAAAGAAATCATTCTCTACTAAATAGCAAACTAAAATCTAAATTTAATTCCATATATATAATCCCATATAAGTAAGAACTTTTTTTTAGAATTACTTTTAGAATATTTAATTCTTAGCTGGGCCGTGATGAGACATGCTTTTAGAGCAGCACTCAGGATCCAGGGGAGGTTCAGCCTCTAAGTTCAAAACCTGCCTGTTCTACAAAGTGAGTTCCAGGACAGCCAGAGTTACACAGAGAAACACTGCCTCAAAAATCAAAAATAAGAAAAAAAGAAAACAAAAAAGTGAAAATTTAATTCTTTAGATAAACTTACTCAATTTATAAAACTGGTAATAAAATGTTTTATCTGCAAAAGGCAACTTTGATAATGAAAATGATATAATAACCATCAAATACAAAAACTAACTTGTTACCCTGGAAACTCATGGCAAATACAGAATTCAAGTAAATTATGTATCAGGGCATTTTATTTTTAATTTAAATTATACATTTCTGGTTTTGTCTGTATTATAATTTTCTATTGTTTTATTCTCCCCGTGGAGGAAATACATTCATGTGCAGTCGCATTTACCACCGGTTTAATCTTAAATTAAGCATAAGTAATATGTTACCCATCATTTGCCAAATTAAGCCAGATTTTATGCTATATGACAGGAGGCAAATCTTTCTTGTACAAAGTCAAAATTGATGTTAGAATTTGTCTATATTTTAGACAACATTTTTTGCTATAATTTCTATTATACGTTCTTGGTTAATAAAGACTCTTTATATTATCTCAGGATTTCCTTTAAAAACTGTGAGATATCTTTTAGGGTCTATTCACAGCTCCAAACAGTAATTAAGCTTCACATACTTATATGAACACATAAGGTTGGGAATTATTCTCCTAGGTATGCTGAGTGGATTCCCAGCAGGGTTTTCTCTATTATTCTGATGTTAATGAATAAATGGTGCAACAAGATCAAGAAAACCTTGAAATGTGTGTTGAAATAAAATGCCATAGAAAAATTAGTGTCTCTGTCTCTCTCTCTCTCTCTCTCTCTCTCTCTCTCTCTCTCTCTCTCTCTCTCTCTC
>NC_022029.1:3673721-3683894 GCF_000317375.1 Microtus ochrogaster | reverse complement strand
TGTGTGTGTGTGTGTGTGTGTGTGTGTGTGTGTGCGTGAAAGCTAACTTCTTATTTGTATAGAAATCAGTGGAGTCCCAGAGGCTATGCGAAAATCCTGATAGTGCTTTCCGAAAGAGACTTCAGTGTAGCAATTATTGCATTATCTGTGGTTACAGTGCAGTTAACCTCTCATTGATGTATCTTTAGGCATGGACAAAACGCCAATGTAAGAAAGATTTTAATGTTTTGCATCCATCTTTATATACCATCTTTTCTTGGATCACCTTGTAGTATGGAAACTACAGATATTTGTGCTTCTGTTTCGGTGTTTAGGGGTGCCCAGGTATCCAACAAGGACCTTGCACCCTTTAGACAGGCACTGCTATGGTTTGTTTTGTTTCAGTACTAGAGAGAGAGATCATGTTAAACGTATTGTACAACCTGTTCAGTATGAGTGACAATTAGAAGGACACCCAGTGAAGGCAGCCAATGGGCGTCAATCTGACCTAGAAAAATCTCCTGTCAGTCTTCTGAATATCAGTCTTCTGATTATCAGTCTTGGTATAGTTCACACTGTTAAAGAGATTTCTAAACACCCCATGATTTAAGCACTCCTAACTTATGCCTCTGCATTAAGTGGATTCAAGGTCAAAGTTTTTAAACCAAGGGTTTTTATGAAGATAATATCAGAATAAGACAAACTTTTTTATTATGTATGGAATGAAGGAAACTTACTTTCCAATAAAAAGAAACACAACTGTTAGGTTTTCTTTTTTTGAGTTAATCATCTACATTTTATTCTTTCATATAGTGATCTTTATTCATTGCCAATTTAGAATCATAAACTTGGCTTCATACTAACAATATTTAAGAGTAAAATTTTCCATACTAATTAACTCATTTGTGCAATATAATTTCAGGGGCCTTATGGTTGTCTGGAATATATTGAACATCAATGTTTTGCTCATATTTTACATCTTCTTAAGAAAACAGTTTTGTATATTCTAAACTTAAACTGTTGTATACATATTTATCTATTCTCTTGGGATAAATTCCTAAGAAAAAGCTACTGAATTCCGGTAAGTAATGGCATTTTCCCCATGAATAGCTTGATCACTACGAGTATTACATTCGTTGCCCAATGCCCTCGTTTTCAATACTAATAGCATATATTGGTGATTTGTTAATACCTTTGTGGCTTAATTGGAAGTACATGAAAAACTTTAGTGTTCAGATGCTCCTTCCAGTGCGCAATTTTAAACAGTCTTTCAAGTTACTCAGTCTAGTCAGAGCAAGTCAGAGCTTCACAAATGGTTTCAGCAATTAAACACGGCACGCTGATATGGGAGCAGCGGTAGGTTCCCATTATGAAAAGCTTTGAAATAAATCACAATTACATGGTGCTGTAAACGTATCCGCTAAGTGTAGGAGCACAATTAGGCATCTAATTATATGGGAAAACTCAATCACATCCCAAGTAGGATCCTAAGCCACAAAACCTGTTCTTACTTGAGCCACTTTGCTCCACAAACCCTGGGGCTTGACAGTGGTTTCAGTACTTGCAGGAATTCCCGCAAATTGGCCCCATTTTGCCTTCACACTTTTTTCCCACTATAAGTGATCTGTCTGATCCTCTCTGACACATTGTCTTCATCAGATTCCGTTTACAAACTTTCTTGGTCTGTTTCAGACCAGATGATCCCCCATGTTGCTCACCCATATTTAATCAGTCAAAATCTCCCAAAAGTGTTTCAAAGTTTTGCAGCTACACTAAGACAATCGCACTAATTTAGAAATGATAAATGATTAACAGAAGATTCGGTGTCAACAAAATCATCCTTCCAAGGGTCCTTTCTTCTACTGAACTGATACCAAGAATGCTTAATTGTCTTTATAGCTTGCGTGAATTTGGGGACGACCTAGAAAGCACAGATGTACACATTTACTTTTCTATTTGCAGCCAATGAGAGAAAGTATAGTCTGGCTTGCATCGGGGTTTAATTTCGGGATGTGATGTGCTTATGTGGAGATAATTACAAGCATTCAATGCATGTTATTCCCGTATTCCAGTGAGCCTAGGAGATCTTTTAAAAATTGTTTTTGACACGATGTGTGCAAGAAATACTTAGAAGATCAAGAGAATTTGATAATCAACTTTCTCTATGAACCTTCTCCTTCTCCTCTCTCTTTTCATTATGATATTGCAGCAATTTAGCCAGTAGCAAATTCAACCCTTTTGAGGCGGATCAGAGTGGCCCAATCTTCCTACTGCACTTGAGCAGGTTGTTGGCACCCTTAAGGATTATTCTATAGCATTAAGTACTGTTAAGTGCTGTTGAGACAATGGCATTCCTTTTAAGTGTTTGTTGTAAGTATGCTATAGTGTTTTGACTCCTGTGAATGAAGGAAACTGTGGCTAGCAAGCCAATCAAGCCTTTTTCCTGACATCTCACATCTAACTAGTCTCTTTCCCAGCAAATGACTAGACTTTTGCCTTGTTGCTTTAGACATTATAGCATCACTCTGAGAATATTTCCTACTGAAGTACCACAACAACTGAAACCAGGATTTTTTTTTTTTTAAATTAAGGGTCCTTGCTCCAGTCACAACTGCTCCAGACATCCTATCCTGACTTTGGAAGGCAACATCAGGAAGGGCAAGTCTGGGCAAATGTTATATGGCTTTGCATCTCTATCCTTGCTGTGGATGGATTGCAAGGAACCTCTTCAGTGACTCACAATGATAGCTCACTGTAATTGGTTCCTACAAAGAGTCTGCAATAACAAAGCTAGAAGCTGTGCTCTCACTATTGCAAATGTGATCTTTCACTTACATTCTTCAGGGGTGCCACATATGTCCTGATCCCCTCCTAGATACATCACCAGGCTTTTCGGCTACCTATTGAGCCAGGCAGGAGTATTCGCACTTATTTTTTTTTTTTTGATATTACAATATTAGTCACCATAAAATGCTTCTTTGAAATAGTCTTGTTTTGTCTATCTTTTAATTTTGTCAGAACTGACAGACTGCTGGTAAGAGAGGAGACAGAAAGGGCCACAGAAGGACAAGAGCAATAGACTGAAGTGCTTCAGAAAATGTCAGGGAGGAAAGGTCTAAAGATCGAGAGCTAGGGAGTGTGATCTCCAAAACTGGAAGATTTGCCAAACCTTCAAACTTCCAACTTCTAATGTTGACGAACTGTGTAGTTGGTGCTCATGCCTGTCACCTACTGGTAGTATAATCCAGGCCGTTGACCTGGTAATAAGTGTCTGGCAACAAGCTTCTAACCTCAGCTCCCTAAGCTGTGAGATAAGTCATAGTTCTCTGCTCTCAGAACTTGGGGTGGTAAACCTCTGAATCTGTCATGCTATCCCATAAGCCTTCAACACCTCAGGGCTCAGGACTTGTCAGTACTGGAATTGTTACTCCTTGAAATCCATTTCCATCTGAGTAGAGCATATAGCTCACTGGTAACAATGCAGTGTCCTCCCCATGTCTCTCAACATATGGACTGCTTTATACCTTTTATTTGTTCAAGTTAATTGTTGTGTGTTTATTCTCTATCAAGATATAAACAAGTTATCAATGTCTTCTACTTTCCACATTATGATTAAGCTTATCAAGTATTTATCTAATATGATTTTTAATCCCTATATGTTTACTATGGTTTTTTTCACATAAAATTAACACATAATTTTTAGACTAATTATATAATCTTACTAAGGTTACTTTTAAAATTAAGTCAGTGCTTATGGTTGAGTCTTCCACCCTCTAGATGCTTATTAACATTAAAACTGTTTAATATAAAGTGCTCAGATTTAATATAAAAGGAGGAAGGGGAGAGGAGAAAGGAGAGAGGGAGGAAGAGGGAGAGAGAGAGGGAGGAAGAGGGAGAGAGTTAGATAAAGAAGGGGAAGAGGTGTAAAGGGAAGAGACAGAAATGGAAAAGGATGAGGAAGAGGAGGAAGGAAGGACATAGTATGGGATTTAGTTTTTAGTCCAACTCTTTAGTTTAAGAGAAAAAACTTTAATCTTTAATTAAAAAAAGAGTATAACTTAAAGCTGGATTTTATTCATGTGGGAGGGTACAACCATTTTGTTCAAACATATTGGGCTGTATGATTGTCCAAGAGTGGAGAGTTTACTGGGGAGATGGTTATAATGAATTAAGACTGATAAAAGAAAATTCTAAAAAAAATTACCTGAAGACCTTGAAGATATATTGAAAGTGAGGAATTCTAATCTACTTTTCAGTAGAATTTTTGGAACGAGTAGAAAGTAATAAAAAAGAGATGACTTTAATAATATGACGTTTTGGTGAAGATGCATGAGCAAGAGATATAAAAACCTATGGCTCAAATAAAGAGCTCATTTAAAAAGTGTCACTGAAGCCCAAAATGCAGAAAAAAAATATGGTTGTGGCACCCATGACCTTAAACATGTCAAGAAGATATCAGAAAGATGGCAGCCATGGATACTTCACCAGCAGAAGTAGCTAAGATAGAGAACATCCAAAAAAACCAGGATATCCAAAACAATCCTGTACAATAAAGGAACTTCTGGAGGCATCACAATCCCTGATTTTAAACTGTAGAGTCTAATTAAATTTTAAGATTGAAAGTATCATCTAAATCAACTTATCATAATGCCCCATAATAAAAATATGCAAGGGAAATTCTATTTTATCCTAATTTTTAAGATTATAGAACTTCTTGTTATTAAAACCAGAGGAGAAGATGTTATCTTGCAGAGCCTGTTAAATTATTGAGAGGAATATAATAAAAACGATGTGGTTTAAGAGCTAACAATGGTTCTACATTCCTTTAATAATATATATCATAGGTATGTTAAGTCACAGAGCCATTCCTCCAGGCCCTAAATGTGTATTTTATTTTTTTCATAAGGAAAATAATTCTAAAAGATAGTCAGAACGTTTTAGCAGTCACCACTTGAGGGAGATTCATTTGGACACCTGACAAATAAGACCCATTTGAAGAAAGAATGCTTGCTAGACTGTAATGCCTAAATTCTTGGATTTAAACCATGTGATGATTAAAATTTATGTGTCTATCTAATCACAGCTAACATCATGACAAGATAATATGCAGATTATAAGCTTGCATGAACAAGAGATAACTGCAAATGTTGATATAAAAAAACATCACTCCTCGATGAGATGAATGAGGTGGGTTTCTCCTGTATGAATAAACACTAGCTATTACTAGAGTATGCTAATATAATTACTTTTATATTCTATTTTCATGTTATCTACTGAGAAATGTTCATGAGTGAGAAAAGGCCATGAATCACATGAAAAAAGAAAGAAGGGATTGTTATCTGTTCATTTTAATCATTCTAATTGTTTTGCTCTTTCCAATTATTTTGCCAAAAATGGTTAATTAATCATTACAAAATTTCACATTAGATAATATGATTAATAATTTTTATATTTTTCTTATAAAACAAATGAATGGACAGCATTTAACTTGTGAAATTACATTACAAAGTTGGTTATTTTAGTCATTTATTTTTCAATTTTGTGGAAGTAATAAAAACACTGCAAAAGTACATGAAAACAGCTGTACTTTTCTTGGAGACATCTTACTTAACAGAAAGACTTGAGATATAATATCATTGTTAATGGCAATGGCTTCCTAACTACCTTTGCATTAAAGTAGTTCCATCTTTTCAAAAATATGAAATAAATTTTATTTGGAATCTTGAAGTTTTGTTTATGCTTATTATGTTTATTTAAAGTCCATCATATATATATATATATATATGTGTGTGTGTGTGTGTGTGTGTGTGTGTGTGTGTGTGTGTGTGTGTATATACATACACACACACACATACATACATAGTAACCTACTTGGAAAAGCCAGTCTTTATTATCTGATGCACTAGTCCAGTATAATTATGTTCTGACAGGAATTAGCTAAGGGCATTTCCATAAATGCTTCCTGACTATGGATGCAACACGACCAGCAGCCTCTCAGTCCAGCTGCATTGACTTCCCCATCATCATTGACTGTATATTACCCTCAAGCCATGAGCCCAAATAAAAGTTTTCTTCCTTAAAAAATAAAATGCATGCTCTTATGACCACAATCTAATTCTGAGACAGATAGAGAAGAGAGCCTGTCCTCAAGATTTTGTGCAAATTGGGTGATTGAGACCTGGAGTCTTGTACCAAAGCTTTCTTTGTGTGACTTTTACTTAAGTCTCATTCAACAGCAATTAATCATTAGATAATAGATAGGGGGCGGATTGAACCAATACAAGTTCTTCGCCCCGTTGCCCCACAGCATCGTTATATAAATCAAAGGACAGAAATTCTCCTGTCACGCTGCTTTTTTAGGTCATACATGCAGGAGTGGAAACACAGGAGACTGTAAGAATGAGGTGTCTTTGACAACACAAAAAAGCTTCCTCTCCTTGGTGCCCCTAGACTGCTTGTAATCAGAAGCAAAGTACTAATGTAAGATCCCATATGAGTTGCGTTTATAGAGCAGCACAGCTGTGAAAGAGGCATCACAGGCCGAGACAACTGCAGGAAGGCACTCAGGTCAGTCTTAGAAAAGAAAGCCGCAAATCGTGTCCTTAAAGCTTCCTTATTTCCCTGCCGGAAGTCTTTCATTTTATTTCATTTTAAAGTATAATTTATCTATTCTTTGTCAGGGGTGAGGAAGGGGCATGGATATGTGTTCCTCACCACCCATGTGGAAATAAAATGACAACCTGCAGGAATCAATTCCTACATCACTAGGTGAGTTCAGATGGCTGAACTTGGGTCTGCAGCCTTGGCACAGTTACTCATCAAGCCCTCATGCCAGTTCCTCTCTTGAAAGTTTCAAAGTATCTTGAGTGGTACCTATGTTTGGAAGCTAACCCCAGTTTACCGTTCACTGCACCTAGGAACAGCATAAACCAGATAACCCTCGCCCCAGACCATAGCTATTCCGAATCTTCCCTTTGTCTCTGGGCAAAAGGAAAGGAAAGAAAAAATCATATAGCTTTTCTTAAAGTGTTTTTGCAGTAGTAGCTGTAGTAGACAGCAGACACATAAGCAAATGACGTCAGGTTTTATTTCTCCATGTGGAAGTCATCCACGAAAAAGATGTCCACATAAACACATGTCAGAAAATGTACACAGGGAAGAATTTTTAATAGGGGGCCTTTGTTTTATTTTGTGTTTGCTTATTGTTCTTCTCTATAACTTTTGTCCAGTGCTGGTAGGAACTTAAGGTATTGAACGCAGTAATTCTGTAGCACGGAACCATATCTTGCATCCACATTTGCTCAGGACAAATTGACAAAACAAAAGGTGCTAATGAGCTACAAAAATAATCTCTACAGCATAATAATGCTCCCTTGAATAGACTGTTAGAAAAAATTGGTGACAATGCTTGTCGAGACATTATTATGTTCTATGTCTCTGGTTAGAGTAGATGCTCAGAAAATAATAAATAAACTTATGGAGGTTAATAAGACACAATCTCTTCATTATTTTTATAGGATTTTTCTCTGTATACCTGTTCAGTTCTTTCCCTATTAATAAACAAAATGAACTGCCTAAAGCTTATTTTAGTATCTTTATATCTGAGATGAATGGAAAAGAGAAACATGTAAATCCATATTTTGAATATTCAAATAGAAAAAGTGACCTTATCATTAATAAAATTGGTCCAGAAAGAAGCAGTGGGTATTGAATCAGCTCCACCTGAGATGGAGGGACTGGCCAAAGGGGAGTAACATTGCACAGAAATAAATTCTACAAAGTTAGAAGGAATGAAAAATAGTGTGATATATAATAGTGTCATCATGTTTCTAAATTTTCAACAGAGATCCAGTATTTTCAATATTTTGTTTCAGAAAAAAAGGAAATGATCTTATAAATGGTACTTAAAAAAGGATGAAGACACTAAGCTAGGTGAGGAGAAAACAGGGCTTGAGTCTGAGAGGAGTGAGGGAAGAGATAAATATAATCAAAATACATTGTAAAATATTAAAAAACTAATTTTAAAAAAGAGGGGAAGAAAAATGAGAAATGAGAAAACAAGGCGTTTAAATCTTATTCCTTCTGAAGTTTGAGGTCAGCCAGGGCTACACAGTGAGATCTTGTCACACAAAAAAAATTATATGTAAAATATTTAAAACGTTTAGTTTACTTTCTCCACTAGAGCAAAACATCTTCATATGTATTTGACATAAGTCCTAACAAAGCTGTGGATTGACAACATACACATAGTACAATCCATGATTAGCTATGTATGATAATATGGATAGCAAATGTAAAATATTTCATTGCATCACAAGAAATAAAACTTAAAAGCTAGCAACTTCACATTTGCTATCTTTTTTCACTCAAATCTATTCCAAATAACTTATTTTGTATTATGAAGCAATATTGTAGTTTTGGCAGGCCACAGTGTGTACATTTTAATACAACCAACTTCCTAATTCATTTTTGTTGATTCACCTGCCAGGAAAATATATGCAAATTAAAGAATATTATTTGATTAAAGAAAATCACAGGGATGGACTTGTATAATCATTGCTCATAAAGTTCAACTTTAGCTTAGTAAATGGTAGTTTTATCAATGTTTTCACTTTAACTGAGTGGTATTCTGTTACAAAAACTAAAAATACAAAATTTTGTTGCCAGGGATACTCACAGATAATTATTAGCCAAGTAAATGTGACATTAACCCTGGTAATGTGTTCAAAATGTTTGAAAGCACCATATACCAAAAAGAAATCCAAAATAACAACAAAATCAGGAACAGATTTTAATTCTGATACCCACACAAATACCACTTTGAGACACAAATAATAACAAGGAGTTCAAGCTGTGCAAACTTTCAGTGTCATCGTTATGTCTACTGAAGATGTAATTTCCATTTTTTTACCTAAACTTAATGCAAATAAAGTTAGGTTGTGAAATACAGTATCTTAAATTAATGACATGAAACAATATGCATACATTTAATCTTACTGAGTAATATAAAACAATGATATAATGTTTGGCATTGAGGTAATTGTTTCTTTTGCATTTTTCCTCTTTTGATAGACAAGAAGTAGCATAATATATTCAAAGCCATGTAAGTATGCCCTCAAAAAAATCTAAATTTCATTGCATAACCAATACTACAATATAAAATTACACAGACTGAAATGACAATAGATACGTATATATTCTGCCATTCTAATTCCTTACACTTTATATTTTTAATACACAATAATAATAAATAATTGGGGATATTAATTTAGATATTGATCTAATAGTGGGAAAATTGCTCCTATGTTTTCTACTGTTGGCTAATAAGTTTAGATTTTTTTTCAAGGAAGGTACCAATACTGAAAGAGAAATTGATGTAGAAATTAATAAGGCAGCTGTGATGACATCTACAATCTGTGAACAAACAGCTGGGTAGGAAGATGAATTCAGTAGAAGACATTTTTCCCAATACAGCATCAAGCCTAGTCTTACTTGCCTGATTATGTTTACATCAATACTCATTAAAAAAATCTTAACCCTCACACACTGACGATGGATGACTTCAGTAACCCCCACTCTCACCAATGCACAGGTCGTCCAGACACAATCTGCATGGGGAAATGACAGATCCTTCAATTTGATGGGTTTTCCTGTATTCTGTATTTCTTATTATTGTCTACCATACTTCGAAGTAAAAATTACTGAGCGCTTTAATCTGTTTTCATTGAAGGAATACGAGCAATATGTATTCTAAGCTGCTTGTAGCCTATACCACATTCCTTTAGCCTTTGCTTGTAGCTGTAGCCACAGTGAAAAATTCTACATGACTTCCAACATTCATGATCCTGCAAGTTCCCCCAACTAAATGAGATGATGCTAGATGCTGAGAAGCCACAGAGGCCAATAAAAGCAGCCTCTTGTGCACAGAGTTCATTATCCCAGGAGAATCCTCTGGCCAGTCGGGGAAGGAGCCAACCGGCAATATTCCAGCCCAAGCATTTTTGAGCTTTATGATGGAGAGTTTCTTTCTTTCCTGTTATGCTCTTTTCTTTTCTTTAAGTTTCTGGCCACAGAGATCAATATATACACTTTTTTTTCCTTTTTTTTTTTTTATTGAGAAAAAAAAATTCCGCCTCCTCCCAGCCTCCCACTCCTCCCGCCCTCCCCCCACTCCTTTCCCCCTCCCTCTCAAGT
>NC_022029.1:3655333-3672933 GCF_000317375.1 Microtus ochrogaster | reverse complement strand
GATGGCTCCCTTAATTAAGATATGTGCTTCCCTGCTCCCCTATCCAACCTTCCTGTATCCCAATCATCCCGTTGCCCCAAGTTCTCCCCATCCTACCCTTCTCACTTTTTTCTCCCCATCTCCCCTCACCCCCCTCCCACCCCACCCTTAAGATCCCCATTTTTTGCCTGGCAATTTTGTCTACTTCCCCTACCTAGGAGGATAGCTCTATGTTTTTTTTTTTTAAGATCACAAATTCAAGGGTACAAATTCAGCAGTACAATTTTCTGTAAGAGATTCTAAAACGGGTCTCTGACTTTCTGAACCTGATCTTGTCACAGCTACTAAAAGCATTCTGGGAACAGACATTCTTCTGAAACCTGCCATTGCCCTTCAGGACAGCAATTCTCAAAGCCATTCTGAGGTAGTCTTGAGGAATCAGACTGTGCGTCTCACAGCAGTGGTGTTAGTATCTGATTCGTAAGAGGACTTTCCTTCTGTCTCCCTTATGTGTCCCACTCTCAGAGCTGCTTCCTGTATCAGCCCCAAGACAGATGACCTGCCAGACCTCATCTCATGATCTACATTCTTTGAACCCTAACGACAACACTAGAATGACATCATGATCAGACATAAATATGGAGAAAAGGTTTGGAAATAGACTATTGAGGAGGAAAGACTCTTAGCTTTTAGTTATTCCTTATTATTATCTCTATTGTATATAAAGGATATTGGTTTAAAAAAAGATTCTACTTAGATATAAATACTACTACAAAATGAAAAAAAAATCAAGTTTTTTTGAGACAGGGTTTCTCAGTGTATCCTTGGCTGTCCTGGAACTAGTTCTTAGACCAGGAGTCTCAAGCTCACAGAGACCCACCTGCCTCTGCCTCCCGAGTGCTGGGATTAAAGATATGTGTTACTTACTTCCAGCTTGAAAGACTTTTACTAGAATAGAGGATTTTTTATAATTTCTAAATCTCCCATGTTGTTATTTTTTTGTCATTTAAAATGAGTTTGATGTTATATACTTGCTTGATAAAAATAAAGTAAAGCAATTCCTAAATTGTTTATTAAACTTATATCTTTTGTAACTATTATTTTATGTATTATTTCTTTTCTTTTCACTCATTATCATCGAGTTGTAGTAGTCTTCCTGATCCTCACTGATCTAAACATTTTTCTGGTTCTGTCAACCTGAGATATTCTCCACCTTCCAATAATCCACAATCTCTATTATTTCTGTGTTAACTTGTGCTTTCTTAAATAATATCTGTGACTTTCTGGAAAAGGGATTTGTCACATTATTTTCATTTTTGCATGATAGGTTTTCATTCTAGCCCATAATTTTCCATAACTCACCTTAACTGCAGTTTAACGGCATTATTTTCTCTCAACCATCCTCTACCATATTCGTGGAGGAAGGCACTCGTTCAATACTTCCCTCTTTATAATATAAAGTGTAGAGCAAAGGGACTCACAAATGTTCATGACCTATACAAATGACAATGCTGCACTCTGTTTCATTTGAGGATCCATAGGACCCACAACGATGTAAAGGGGGTTGATATAAAAATCAGACTTACAAAGAGTGGTCAAAGGGAAAGGTGTCGGTGTTAGGCATCCACCAGATGGAAAGCCAAAACCAGATAATGGAGAAGAAGAGCATTCTGATAAGAGTTCTATTATTAATTTTAACTGTGAGAACAAATTCATAAATATCACTGGGGTGAATACCAAGGGGTGTTCATAAATACCCCTTGTGTTTGAGGCACGAGCTTGTTCCTGAAGCATATCACAGAAATGGAATTGTGAGGAGCAGTGACCAGCAACTTGATCTGTGCTCAGGAGGCAAACTATGACTCCTTGAAGGTCCGAGGAGAATAAAGATGAGATACAGTCAGTGAGAAATATTTACAAATTCATTGTTTGATCACTCCAAAAGGATAAATTCCTGATGCACAGGGAATGATGTGCAATGAAAGGAGAGATTCTGTCTACATTCCAGGAAGCTTGAGTATAAGTTCGAATGCAGCATGTATACAGCAGCCATGAGTTGTTTTGCTAGAAAGCAGTTCAAATGAAGTTTTTCCTATCTCTGACATCTCTATTCTTTTTTGCTGAATTTCTAATCCTGAAGAGACCGAGGCAGGAGTGGGGATATTAAAGAAGAACGTTGTAAAGCAAAAATGGAAAGAATAAATTCTCTCAATACGTACTCTATGTAACCTAGCCTGCTGCAGAGGCAAGCTGAGCAAACAGTATTTCCCTCTAAGTTTAGTCTTTCAGTTTTCTATCATACTGAAAGCGGTAGTAATGAAAGGAGACATTTTGTTGCTGAAAATGTCAAGAGGATTTTTATTATGCAGAAGTCATGAGGCAAGTTACAAATCCATCTCAGAATTTCCTCCAAGGTCTGAGAAAGTATAGGGCCAACTGGGAGGCTTTGAGTCAGCGTGATGGGAAGGAGGAGAAAACTCATTTTCTAAGGAGGCTCTAAGAAGTTACGTTGTATGCAGAGGTGGTCCTTTGACATAATGCTGGGTTTGAATGAAAGAACAAGGTAACATGAAGGTCCATGATTCATCCTAACCACGTTCTGGTGAGTGGAGGCACTGCATGGGCTTTTACACACTGTCAGCCCATCCATTGTGTTTCAAATTATGTGCAAAAAATAACAGAGTTTATGATTTTTCTTATCTTATTAAAAACTTTTGCATTTGCTTTGCTGATGCTGAAAATTTGCAGGGCATTGAAACATATGAGTCAGAGAAGAATTAATAATTTGACTAACTTATATAGAGTCTATTTTCCATGGCACATTGTAGAGATCTAGAAACCAGTTCCAGCCTGCATTAAAGTTTTAAACAATTATGAAGTAGCAATAACACCACAGTGTTTAAATATTTTATGCAGCATCTTTAATCACCTCTTGATAATTTACATTGGATTGTAAAATCATTACAGACGTGCATTAATTATTAATAGGCAGCATTATTTTATTTTAAATATGTTAAAGATGCATTTAAATCCTTTGCCTACAAGGTGAGCAACAGATTTTATATTATGATAAGTACCAATATTACAGCCTTATTGTAAACTTCTGTTTAGGTTTATATTTCTAAGCCAGATTATTGCTAACTCGATAATCTAAGAATGTGGTAAGTACTCTTTGGATTGCATAGATATTTTGTCTGCAGTATTTGCTGCAATTCTTCACAAATATTCAGGTTTTTCTCCTAGACAAGTGGCGGAGTTTCATTTTCATTATACTCAATCAAGTTGACTAAAGATTAATCCATCGCACATGGATAGCTGGAAGTGTTGCGTTACATTTCCATACACCTGAGAAACAAAGCTGAATCCTGGAAAGAAAATATTTATATTCTTTATATAGTCTATTTACATCTAACTTGACAAATTAAGACGTAAAGGTCAGTACGGTGTTGAGTTCTTCAGAGAGAAACTATTATATATAAACCTATAATCACAATATAGAGGCACATTTAAATACATGACTCACCTTTCTGTGCAATACACCTGGGTATCTGCAGTGAGAATGTTTAAAAGAAAATACTAGAAATGCATCATTTCTCTGAAGAGAAGTTTATCTGAAGAGAAATTTATCACCCAAATGATTTTTCAATAAATAAAAATCTAAATTATGCTTTGTGATTTTCAATATTTTCCCATTTTTAATTAATTTTATCAACATTGGAAATAAGTAAGATGAATTTTTTTTTTTTTTTGGTTTTTCGAGACAGGGTTTCTCTGTGGGTTTGGAGCCTGTCCTGGCACTAGCTCTGTAGACCAGGCTGGTCTCGAACTCACAGAGATCTGCCTGCCTCTGCCTCCCGAGTGCTGGGATTAAAGGCGTGCGCCACAGGAAATAAGTAAGATGAATTTTATATATGTAAGAAACATGTATGTTGGTTTCACAAGTACTAATATTTCAGTGAATATTACAAAAGCTCTCAGCTACTATATATGTAAAGAAGTCATTGTTTTTCAACTGATACAATTCAAAGTATCATTACTGACAAGATAAATTGCATCATTTCCTTTATATCATTTTTTAATTCACCTGAAAACCTTTAAACTTTGGGATATTTTAAAAATCTTTCTTAATGCTTCTTAATATCAGACTAGTTGTTGTGTAATAATATTCACATGTTTAAACATTTTCCATTCATTGTTTATTTCAAACACGGAAAAATGTTCCCCAAATCCTAATTTTTATTCCGAGAGCTATCGGAGGAGACTAACAACAGAAACTTAGAAGAGTGAGCTCTCCTCCTGTGTGACTCATTTACCTGCATTTTAAATCCTCTGCACGTGTGAACTACACACTTCTGATTGTCATGATTTCTCTGTTAAGGGATATTTAGAATTTATAGAATTCAATGGCAAACTCTTCAGCGTTACGTGTTTTAATGGAAATGTTGCCTAGTCTTTCATGTACTAAGCCTGCTCTAAGTTTTAAAAGATTTTAAAGTTCTTGATTTTTTTTACCATGCACATACATTTATTTCATTCATTAGCAAATGTCATAGAAAATAACATACACACAAAAATGTCAAGAATGTCCCCAGCACGAACACCAGGACACACACAGTCCTCTCTCCCAGGCTTTTACTGGGGCTCACTTATACTCCAAGTATGTTGTAACCTTATATTTCTTGTCTAATTATTTGGCTTAATCAGACGTCTTTTCTATATATCAAAGTAAACAGTCAGTCTCTGCCTACAGATGATTATTTTCTGTTTGCTTTTGACTTATTTCCCCCTTACAGGCATTCTTTGTTATTACAATAAAATAGCTCACAGGGAGGTCTTGGGAGTAGAAAGCATAGAGAGACAGACTTTGGAGATGAATGGGGTGAAATGGTATATTCTGTGTGTGATGGGACTGGGGCAGTCATGAACTCAAAGTACCTGTGGTTGCCTGCACACAACTTCACAGATCAAACCCATCTGCATTCTAGCATGAATGGAAGAGGAACTCCCAAGCTCCCTGCACTAGCAAGAGAGACGGTGAGGGAAACAAGGGTTGGCCTTCTTTAGATGTGGTCCTTAACGAGACTCCATAACATACATTCAATGTATAAATAGGCAGCACAAGTTGAATGTAGTGTTTTTTTGTTTTGTTTTGTTTTGTTTTAAGAAAAATAAAAAGGACATGAAATTGGTAGTGGCAGTGGAGGTTTGGAGAAGAAACTAAAGAGTTAGGAGTAGGAATTGGGAGAGGGTGTAAATACAGTCAAATTACATTGTGTGCAGTGATTAATAAGTATATTATGTTGACATTTTCTCATTACTTTAATTTAGATAATTATGTATCCAGGAGCTATTACTTTACTTAAAAATAAAATCTCCCCACATAGAAAAAAATTATTTTAATAAATAACCTTTGAGATGTATTGATTGTTTTAAATCACATAATTCTGATCCTGCCTCTTTCCAGAGGATAGAGAGAAATCAACACTCAGAGCTGTGCTCTGCCCTCCACATTCACACACACACACACACACACACACACACACACACACACACACACACCCAAGAGTGAGACTGTATGCACACACACATGGAAGCCTGATGTAGGTGGGTCTTCTTTCAATGTGTTGCTTTCATTGGTTAATTAATAAATTGCTTGGCATGATAGGTCAGAACATAGGTGGTTGGAGTAAACAGAACAGAATGCTGGGAAGAAGGGAAGTGAGTCAGACGCCATGAATCTTCAACCCAAGCCAGGCGGCAGGAACACAGCCCACTGTTCCTTCTACAGAAGCCTATGCTTGTAAACAGACCAATCTACAGAAACAAAAGAAATGTTGTCAGAAAGAGTACTTGAGTCATTCCTGACTCCTATCTTTAAAACTTGACTCTGATTTAAAGGAAAAAAAGAAATTTTCAAGGAAATGTTTCTGTTCTGAAAGTGATGTATGTCATTGTCTGTAGTACTGAGTATTATGTCACAGTTTTGACAACATTGTGCTAATTGCCTATTTTATACTTTTTTTCCCTAGGTCCGTTATTGCCAAAGTCCCACAACCTTCCTCCATAGTGTCTGTTTAGATCTGCTAATGCTTTTATCAGGAGCCTCCTTGCTGCTGATAGAATAGCATTGTGTCTCCCACAAGGGCATCTTGAAAGAACCTTTATAACCATGGCATCTTGGATGTAGCTTTCATCACCATGGCATTTTAAATGCAGCCTTCATCACCATGGCATCTCTCAAGTACCTTCATTTCAGAAAGACCCAGTCATCTCTATGATGCTATTTGCCTGATAAGAAACTAATAGAAAAACTATGACTAATCTTTCTCCTTGCCTCTTTACCTTCTGTCAGTTCAGCTACTGAAAGATCCTGGAAGGAAGCCAACAGAGATGGGAGACTATGGACTGCAATTATGGTGGGCCACATGTTAGGAATCTAGAAGAGAGTGTAGAAAGGTATACCAAGGTGGAACCATAAAATACAAACCTGGTAGATGCAGAATCCACACAAAATCCTAATGGTTGTATCATTATAATTAATTTAAACAGAGGAATAATCTAGGGATAATTAAAAAGTGTTTTAAAATCTAACAATAAATATAAATAAAGTGTAAGTTATCAAAACTATAAGTGAACAATATTCATGATGTAAGAAGATATTTTAAATTTCAGCATAGAGATCATGGGAAAATAACTTACTAAAATGTCTCCGCTTGAATTGTGTTGTTAACATGAGATATATGTGCAACCAAGTAGGCTAATTTATTTATATTTATATACAGAAATAGGTTTTTATATTGTCCTACTGGTGTAAAATTTGGAATTTGAAATTTTGTGTTTTATGTGTCTAATAAAGCCTAATTGTGTTTTATTTACATAGCAATTTGTTGAGGATTGCACCTTAAAAGTCCAAACTTATGAGCAGATTTGTACAGCATAAGGAGCAAGGTGGAGACAACTATACATATAAATTAAACGTTCTGATTGGCTATTTCAGTACCATTCAGAGTACGGAAGCACCTGGAACTCATCACTGCATAGTTTGTTTGTTTTTTTTTTTGTTTTTCGAGACAGGGTCTCTCTGTGGCTTTGGAGCCTGTCCTGGAACTAGCTTTGTAGACCAGGCTGGTCTCGAACTCACAGAGATCCACCTGCCTCTGCCTCCCAAGTGCTGGGATTAAAGGCGTGCGCCACCATCGCCCGGCATTCATCACTGCATAGTAACAGCTTGTGCCTACTCTAGCTTTTCCCATTGCTGAATTATAAAGGCAAATATTTGACATTGAACATTATACTTTTATATTCCCAAAGATAAATATTATGGAATGTATCTAGATTTAAATCAAACTGTGGTAATCCATTGATCAGAACATGGTGTTAAAAACTACAGCCTGAACATGAGTTAAGCAAAGGATCAATCCCATTGTGTATGACCTTTTAAACTATGAATGCAAAACTGAAAAAAATAAAGATTTTTTACCTTGAAATACATTCACTTTATTTAGGAAAAAATAATGTGTATCTTTAAACTAATAGGAAACAATGCAAGAAGTAATGAGTAAGTTGAATCTCAGAATGTGACTGTTTCTTTTACCCCTTGCCTTCCATTTGATTTGTATTTTCCCCACTGGGGATTTATCTCTCTGAGTTAGAACCACGAGGCTCAGTAATCTATACTGAAATTTGGCAATCTCTCCATTCTTTCTTTATCCACCCCTACCCTGTTCCTCTTAAAGTTGTCATAGGGTAGGAAAAGATATTGCTCACTGAATATCTACATTGCCCTGTCCCCAGGCCTCCTTTGTGAACAAAATGGAAATCACACAGTTGTCACATGCTATTCCCTTTAGAGGGCTCAGTCTGCGAGGAAGAGGAAATCAGAAAGGAATTGTGTTGAACTCTATATAAGCAGCAAAAACTGTTAATTCACAAAGAGCTGTGGGTTTTCCTATGTTGGTGACTAGCAAAGGTAAGTCTAGTCTTGTCTAGTCGAAGATAACAGAAATGGCAGGCTGTGTTTGCATCATTGTCCACCTTCAGTTTCATTATTTTTTCCATTCCAAGGATTCCTACTGGGTTTTGTAAGAATAGTTTTCATTTAACATGCAAGTTAATCACACCCCTTTGCTTTCATTGCTCTATTACATGAAATTTCATAAATATATTTCATACTTTCAGTCTCAAAAAAACCGCTGTTAACTCATAGCATCTCCTTTTGTTTGAATTTAAATCAAGCAATAACACTATTTAGCTTCACACACCTGATTTTATTCTACTTCAGCTGACTAGACGTATCACTGAAAAAATTATTTTATTTTTTCTTATCTTAATTTGTTTTCATTTGTTATTTTCTGTAAAGATAATTAGTGAGTATAAAATACAACTTTTCATTCAAGAACAATAGTTTTCTTCAGGAATTTTATATTAAATCTCTGCATGTTTCATAACATTTAATGGATCATGTCTGTGTGCAGAAGTGCCTTGCTCTTTGCCGTTTTGCTCTACTCAAAATCAATAAAATGGGTTAAACGAACATGGACATTCCATTTAACTCACAATTACAATTAATTATGTATAAGAGAAGTATTGGGTCAATTATATTAGCAAATAAAGTATATACCTAATAAATTGAGTAAAACATATTTTGATAATTTTTACTTACATGCAGTTTTTATAGCATGAAAGCACAGTGTTTATAACCACTTAGGATAATGTATGTTTGCAGACCAGAGCCTAAGACTTCTTTTGGTTCCTTTTTTTTAAATTCTCTTATGTGAACATAAATTTCGTAGTTTTTACAAAATATTCAATAACAGAATAAATGGGATTAGTTCTCAGTTAACAGTTAACAAGACAGAACTCTGGAAATAGGCAGAAATAGGTGAGAACTGTTTTTTTTTTAAAAAAGCAATTTTCCTCAAAATAACTAGAGTCTGTTTAATCTAATTATGACTGGAAGCCATAATTTCTCAATATTTCATTCCTATGCTGACAAAAGCTCAATAATTTGACTGCATTGTGTTTCTGTATGTTTTTATTTATATAAATAAGCAAATGTATTGAAAGCAGGTTGGAAATGTAGTAAAATACCTCATTAAAAGCATTGTAGTGAAAAATTTGTTCTGGGTTTTCGGTATCTTAATTCGTATTTTGAATGTTTCACATGAAAGATAATTTTAAAGCATTAAACTACCAACAGCATGCTTTTGCATTATTTTATTCTCACCTAAAATCATTCCTAGCCACACTGCCACCAGTCACCACTAAGTGAGACGACTCTGATCTCCCTGGAAACTTTGGGACTTCAGGTGCAGTGCCACATATTACCAGAGAAATGAGTCATTGCTAATATAATTCTTTAATGAAATAATTTAAGCATGGACCCAAAAAGAAGAGCATGCCTTTGGGGGGGGGTGGTTAGAATTTAAAAGAAAAATTCCAACACTGCAAGCTGTACATCTTGGCAGCTTCCTGAAAGAGATAGACAGAAAGGGGGCAGAGCCATGGCATCTTAGTTAAGTTGGCATGGAAGGCCACCACGTGGTGGATAGGCAACTGCAAGATGGGAAGCAGAACATTAGAGAAAGTTAAAAAGCCCAAGTACCAGAGACAAGTAACTTAGACCCTGCCATGCATCTGGGAGAAAAGGACACGTTGTGCTATTCTGCATCGTGATCCTGGCTACAGTGACAGTAAAGCTATCGTTCCAAGTGTTTATTTCCTCGTTCCCCAAACTTGCTTGTCATTTGTACCTCCCGCGACTCCTAACATCATTGTTGCTCCTTGTACGACTTCATTACTATTGCTGCTGTTTCAAATGCGTTAATGAAATTGGCGAAGTCTGTGCTAATTGTGGTAAAACGATGGAGCTGAATTCAATTCAGATAGCACTGAAATGAGGGTTAAAACTGCTCAAAACAACAAAAAAATAGTAGCATAATAGAAATCATTTTCCCCTTTGTTTATACGTATGTCGATGTCCAACATTTATATCTGGGTTATTGCTTGTTCATTGAGTAATATATGATATTTTAATTGAACCCAGAGCTCTTAAAAATAGTAACATGCCGAGAATCCCCTCTGTCTTCCTTCCCAACACCAGAATTTCATGTGAGCATCATTCTGACCGGTATTTATGTGAGCTATATGGACCTGCACTCCACTTCGCAGGCTGGCAGAGCAAGCCATTTAACCACTGAGATGCCTTCTCGGTCCCACAAATCCTTATTTGTTTTTAGAAGATTGGCTGAAAAGAATAAGAGAAGATTACATCATGGAAAGTAGTAGAGTCCTGTGTGAGTTGTCTATGATTGTTACATTAACAGTGGAATCTTTGAGTCCCTTAAACGATATGGAACCTCCTGATAAAGGAGAAGGGAAATGTATAGAAGAGAGGAGAGGGCCGGGTGATGGTGGCGCACGCCTTTAATCCCAGCACTCGGGAGGCAGAGGCAGGCGGATCTCTGGGAGTTCGAGACCAGCCTGGTCTACAGAGCTAGTTCCAGGACAGGCTCCAAAGCCACAGAGAAACCCTGTCTCGAAAAAAAACAAGAAAAAAAAAAAAAGAAGAGAGGAGAGGAGAGAAAAGAAGACTTAAAAGAGTTTTCTGGAAATTCAGGTGTAAGATGGACTAAAAGTACAGGGGAAATAATGAGCTGTCCTTAGAAAGACACACAGCCATAAGTTCTCTGTTTTTCATAGTGAGGAAGACAGTCATGATCTATAATGTGTGGCTGTGGTATCTTACTGAGAAGTGTTAAGTGGAAGGGTTTTCTACAGGAATTATCTGCTCAGGGCAACTTGATGATGGTGGTGCTCACACTAGCTAAAGAAGATGGAAAAGATGCAAGCTGTGGTCACACCGTAGCATTTGGCAGATATTCCACCAGATAAAAGGAAACTAAAAGCTGTCTGACACACATTTGAATAACGTGACTGAATGTTATTAGCAACCAAGATGACCTCTCCTTTGACCTCCTTCTGTGTCTTCCGGGTATTCTCTGTTTTACTGATACTGGTAATTAAATATTGCAAAGAATGGGTTTGACTGAGAAGCAGGGCAGTACAGAGACTCGGGTTCACATCATCTCTTCAGGCTAAAAAACCTTTAACAATACTAGCTTAGGTTGGGATTTGAAGTTGAGAGTTTCGTGCACTACAAAAAGAGCAAGCTCTTCTTCTTTAGAAGAAACAAGCAAGGTGAAATCCGACCAACAAAGCAGGCTAAGTTAATGTGTGAAAATAAATACTCCTGTTGTACTAAAGAAACATAGACCTAAAATGACTCCTAATGACATTCGTGATACTCATAGATCCGTGTCTTACTCAGACATCACTAGAGAAGCTTCCTCTTTCAACAGACAGAAGCAAATACACAGACTCACAGCCAGAAAATATTCAGAGAGAGAGAGAGAGAGACACTGGAACACTTAGCCCCCCCCCAAAAAAAAAAAGAATTCTCCATTAAATCCCTCCCCACCCCTGGGTCCCAGGGAACATTGCATAAAAAGATGTGAAAAAAATGTAAGAGCCAGAGAGGATGGGGGACCCCAAGGAAAGAAGACATTTCTAAACACACCAAAACTGATCCAATTATGATCTCACAAAAACTGTGGCCCATGCACAGGGTCTATGTACTTCTGGCCCAGATGGTATCCTAGCACCAAGAAAGGAAGTGGACACTAGCCTCCATCCCTGAACCAGAAGTTATCTCTAATTGATAAAAACTCACAAATGAAAAATTACTGTTCTCCAGTGGAGTGTTTCTGTGAATAAAAACCACTGAACCAATGCCAAGCATTATACAGCCAACACAAGACAAGTTCAGCGAGTTCTTTGTCTCATAATGCTTTGTCAGACCATTTTCTTTTTCTTAAACCTTATAGATCCCTCGCAAATATATGATGGTTTCTAGTTTTGTCTTTTTATTGGCTATTTATGCGTGTGAATGTGGATATCTCTGTGTCTATAAGTGTTTCTGAGCTTTCTCTTTGGGTAATGTGTGTGTTTGTTTTATCCTATTTTTAGTTGGTTTGTTTTTATTTTATATTTTATCATCATCATTATTATTTTAAATGCTTATTTGTATTCTACTGAGATAGGGAATTGAAAGGTATGGATTTGGGTTGGTAGCTAAGTAGGAAGGACCATGGAAGAAACTGGGGAGGGGAAGCTATAAACAGAATAGAATATATGGAAAAATATTTTCAATGAAAAAATTAGAAACAGAAAAAAAGACATTATCACTTTAAAAGGTCTCAAAACACATATTCTTAAATTCACTTTTCCTAAACAAAAGCATACAGCTTTTTGCTGAAGTAATTACTAGCTCAAGTTGGGTGGTCTTAAGCTTTTCATGTAAAAGTTACAACTAGTTCTGACTTTATACATCAAATAACGTTTGGTGTGGTATATACACATATATATGGATAACTAATTAACATTATATATTAAGCCACAATAGTGTGCATTCCTTTATAATGAAAGGCATAATTCACTGTTTTAAAAGGGAACAAAAATAAACAAACACAATAAAGACACTTATCCTCAAGTGTTACTTCTTTGTGTAACTTGACTGAAGTCCAAGATTACTTTTGTTTTGTTCTTAAATGCCCTTGGGCTTCTTGAATAAAGTTAATAATAGGTTTTGGGAAAAAAAAAGATTTAGTTCCTTTATAGCAATGCATGGAGGTTGAACAAATATATGCATGAAGAGACAAAAATATTACAAACGCTTTGATGGTCTAATAAACACTTTTTAAAATGAATAAGTTGCATTTTAAACTAAGGACTCTGAGATGGCCTGATTAACCATCTCCATATATCTTCTGGAAATATTTTACTTTTTATTCTTGTCAGTCACATAACTCCTTATTCATTACATAGAAGACAGCTTTGAGAAGTCTTTGTCTATTAATTTTTAATTGATTTTGGTAGCTCCTGAATTTATGAAAGTAGTAGTACATGAGGTGAATGAATGAAGTTGTGGACACATGTAAAATATTTGCTGGACCAGTTTTCTTTCCTACATCTTACTAACATCTGAGAATGCTCAGAGAATGTATAATGTTGCCTCCATTCAATAAACTGGTCCTCACTTAATGATGTGTGTATTTAATGGAAGCTTATCATTCTGTCTGGCAAATGTAATACATCAAAATAATATTTGTTGAGTCTAGAAAACCCTGACCCTCTCTGGACATTAGCCATTTAGCAGTAATACAGGCAACAAGCAGATGGATGAAATCACACACTCAAACCATTAATATTGGAAGGAAGCATAGATATGTGGGGTTCAATTCTCTCATTTTAGAAGAGGCTTGCCAAAGTTTACACAAGTAGTTTTAAGCTGGACCAGAATTAAATCTCATGTGCTGAACTTTGTATCTAATAATCTTTCCTCCAAATAATGAATACATCACAAGAAAGATACTGCTTTTGCTATATCTTAGTTCCAGAGATACTAAAAGATAAGTATACTGCCTCTTCAACAGTTTGGGGTACGTTGCCTAGAAGCATTATTATAAGCACAAAAGTTAGCTTCCTATTTTTAAAGATACCATAGGTGTCATAAAGGTCATATACTTTGAATCTTACTAACAAATTCCTGTTTAACTATTATTTAGTCCTTGACTATCTATGTCACCAGGGCTCCTGAGACTATGAACAAAAATTGTTGCAAAGTATGATTAGTTCAGATAGCTCTAAAATATTGCATATGTGGCACTGATTCATTTTCATCTGTTATCTTTAATAATAAGTAATATTACATAAATTTCACTGACTATTTAACATCCATAAAATATTCAGATGAATTTATCATATGTTATATATCCTATAAGTAGAATAGATAAGCAAGACTTGAATTTTACAGTTCATAGATGTATATATTTGGGTATGAAACACAAAATTATAGTCAAATGTTTATGACCTCACCCTATATGCCCTACTTCTTCAAATCTTTTATCACAATAATATTTTATGCTTTATCCAAAGAAATAGTATACAATACTAGATATCTGTTGTTTTTTTTTCCTATTGCTATTCTTACTGCCATAAGTCCAACAGATACCTAGCAATGGTAATTAAGTCATAGTTCCTGTAAATAATTAGAGAGAAAAATGAAAGTTTGAACTATTCAAAAAAAGCCTCCTCTATGTGTTACTACTGTTACTAATACTGTCGGGTAAAGCTTCTCCTTTGTCCTTTCTTCTTTGTTGACTGAGTTTTCTGTTGAGGTCTACATTAGTTATAAACTGATTGGCCTGTAGCCAGGCAGGAAGTAAAGGCGGGACAACCAGGTAGGAAGTAGAGGCAGGATGATGAGAACAGGAGAATTCTGGGAAGAGGATTCTGCTTTCTGCAGTCCTGTCCCATCCCAGCCACAGAAGAAGCAAGGTTTGATTTCCTCACTGAATAAGGTATTGAGCTATGTGGCTAGCATAGACAAGAATAATGGGCTAATATAAATTATAGGAGTTAATAAGAAGCCTGAGCTAATGGGTCAATCAGTTTATAACTAATGTAGACCTCTGTATGATTTCTTTGGGACTTAACGATCACGGGAACCAGGCAGGAGAGAAACATCAGTCAACACTTCTTACTATCAAGGAAGGTATGCTAAAATTACAGCTTCTGTGTAATGCAACCTCTATCCTCTTTTAGAACTTCATATTTCTAAGTATAAAAAAATCACTAACGTCTAATGGGCCATAAAATAATTCTTCTTAAAAGTCATCAATTTGAGGAGTGTGGATGTCATGAGAGAGGTTGAGGAAGGAAAGAGAAATGGAAGAAGGCATAATTATATTTTAGGTTGGAAATGTTTTAATAAAAATTTTAAGAAAAAAGTATTTTTAAAACAAGTAAAAGACACATGAAAAACTGAGAGATACACCATAGTTGTAGTGTTTTTCATGTGTAAAACTATGTATGTATGATCCTGTTAATCGGTGGATAAGTTCAAGCATACAGGCGCATTTTGGGGCGCAGAGGGCAGCACTAGGTGTTTTCATCCAGAACACCATCTTTTTTTGATCTAGAGTCTCTGACTGATCTCGACTTTATCTATTAGACCAGTCTGACTGGCCAGTATGCCATGTATCCCCCTAGTTCTACCTCAGTGACGGACACAGAGATTGCCAGCAAGGGCCACCAACTCCAGAATTTCTTCATCAAGTCATCATGTGTGCACGAAAGGTGTATTATAATTATGCCATCCCCCAAGTTCCATGCTCATATATTTTTATTTTAACAGTAGATTCTCAATGCACAGTCTTTCTGAACATAGGCAGGAGAACCCCTAGGCCACCAACAGAAGATTATTCAAATTGTTCTATTCATCTATAGCATAAAATTCAGGTACCTCACAGACTTATGGGGCTAAAATACTGCTTTCCACTTCATGGTACTGTTGTGAAGGGTTGCCGCACTTTTTAAATACGATATTGAGGAAGGTGAGTGCATTGGGAGAGGCTTTGAAGTTTATGAACAAAGTCTACTTCCTCTGCAATCTCTGCTTATTGATCTGTAAAATAAGAGGAGATCTAGCCAAAGCCTTTTTCTACCAGGAAATCAGCCATGATTTCATGCTGTGGTAAACTCTGTAGCCTCAAATCTTGGATCTACAAAAAATTCTTCCCCCCTTAAGTTGTTTCTTGTCAAGTACTAGGTCACAGCAATGAGAAAAGACACTAATAGAGAAAACCTGGTCCTAGACAAATGGAGATGTTTTAGTAATTCAACCTGGCCACAGGGATCATAAGTCTTTGGAATTTCTCTAAAGGCAGAGCATGGGGTGGATTGAGTTGAGAGCTATATGCTAGAGATGTCCTAGAATCACAGCTTAATGGGCAATTCTGGGCAGAGTGTGAAAAACCAGAATGACACTGTAAATACATGCAGACAGTAGCAATCAGACCATGAGATCTCCCTCAGTAACTAAGACTCTATTGGAAATTGGACTTCAAGGCATTTGTTCTATAGTCTCATAAAGACTCTGGCTGCATTCTGCCTGTGTCCTAAAAGTCAGACAGAGACTGAACTCAAAAACACTGGTCTAAGTTGTTTGATGGAGGAAAATTTCATGGTAACATAACATTCAGGCTCTGGTATGTCTAATGCTTATTTTATTTCCCCAAATTTACAGTAGAGTTGCAGAACAGGATTAAGCATAAAGATGTGGAAATATATGAACCTGGTTAAAACTGTTGACAGAAATGTGCAGTGTGGTGCGGACAGGAGCTTGAGACACTGGTGACACTGAGATCAGTGCAGACGTTGAGATAGCAGCTCTGATTATTAGGGAGAAACATCAGAAATCTTGTCCTTTGCACTGGGATAATAGAAAGAGCGCCTTAAGGTTAAGACTCCACCCATTAACAGAACTAAGTATAACAGTACAAATTTATTTGAAAGCATCTAAGAAGATAGAATACATCCAGGTACTCTCCTGGAAAATGGCTGCCAATGGGAGTACCCAGACTGACACCTAAAGATTCACAAGGTGGCTCTCTGTGACTTATACTTATCACAAGAACAATCAATCAAGATGTCTTCATCCTGATCGTCTATGCCCCAAATACAAGAGCACCCACATATGTAAAATAAACATTTCTAAAGCCTAAAATGCACATCAAATCCCACACACTAATAGTAGGAATGTTCAACACCCCACTGTCACCAATGAATAAGTCAACCAGACAGAAACTTAACAGAAATAAGAGAACTAACAGATGTCATGACTCAAATGGATTTAGCACACATCTGTAGAACATTTTACTAAACACAAAAGAATATACCTTCTACTCAGCACCTCATAGAACCTTCTCTAAAATTGACCACATACTCAGTAGCAAAGCAAACTTCAACAGATACAAAAAAACAAATTTGGAATAAATCCCTATATATTATTGGATCGCCATGGTTTAAAGTTAGAATTCAACAACACTAATTGCAAAAAGCCTACAACCTCATGGAAATTGAACAGTGCTCAAATGAATCATACCTGGGTCAATGAAGAAATAAAGAAAGAAATTAAAGACTTTTTAGAAATCAATAAAAAGGAAGGCACAACATACCCAAACCTATGGGACACCATGAAAGCAGTGCTAAGAGGAAAGTTCATAGCACTAAGTGTCTACATAAAAGAAGTGGAGAAATCTCACAGTAGTGACTTAACAGCACAACTGAAAGCTTTAAAACAAAAAGAAGCAAACTCACTTGCAGAGAGTAGAGGACAGGAAAACCAAATTTGAGGGCTAGAATCAATAAAATAGAAACAAAGAAAACAATACAAAGAATTAATGAAACAAAGAGCTGGTTCTTTGAGAAAATCAACAAGATACACAAACCCTTATCAAAACTAATCAAAATGCAGAGAGAGAAAACAGTCAAATTAACAAAATAAGAAATGAAAAGGGGGAAATAACAGCAGGAGGATATCCATAAAATCATTAAGTCATATTACAAAAATCTGTACTCCACAAAATTGGAAAAAGTAAAAGAAAAGGACAATATTCGGGATAGGTACAACATACCTAAATTGAATCAGGACCTAGTGAACAATTCAAATAGACCCATAAAATGCCAGGAAATAGATGCCATCATTAACAGCCTCAAAA
>NC_022029.1:3573992-3655233 GCF_000317375.1 Microtus ochrogaster | reverse complement strand
TCTTGCAGAATTCTATCAGTACTTCAAAAAAGAGCTAATACCTATACTCCTCAAATTGTTCCACATAATAGAAACAGAAGGAGCAAACTCTTTTTATGAGACTACAGTTACAATGATAGCAAAACCACACAAAAGCTCAACCAATCTCACTCATGAACATGGATGCAAAAATACTCAATAAAATACTGGCTAACCAAATCCAAGAACACATAAAAAAAATCATCTACCATGATCAAGTCGGCTTCATCCCAGACATGCAGTAATTGTTCAACATGAGAAAATCTATCAATGTAATCCACCACATAAATAAACTGAAAGAAAAATTCATAAGATTATCTCATTAGATACTGAAAAAACATTCAACGAAATCTTACACTCCTGCATGATAAAGGTCTTGGAGAGGTCAGGGATACAAGGAACATACCTAAGCATAATAAAAGCAATATACAACAAACAGACAGCCAACATCAAATTAAATGGAGAAAAACCCAAAGAGATTCCACTAAAATCAGAAAGAAGACAAGGCTGTCCAATCTCCTCATGTCTATTCAACATAGTTTTTGAGGTTCTAGCTACAGCAATAAGACAACAAAAAGAGATCAAGGGGATATAAATTAAAAAGGAAGAAGTCAAACTTTTTGCCACATATAACATAAAATATCTTGGGATAACACTAACCAAAATAGTGAAAGACCTGTTCAACAAGAACTTTAAGTCTTTGAAGAAAGAAATTGAAGAAGATACCACAAAATGAAAAGTTCTTCAATGCTCTTAGATAGGTGGTTATCATAAAAATGACAATCCTACCAAAAGTTATCTATAGATTCATTGCAATCCCCATCAAAATCTCAACACTATTCTTCACAGATCTTGTAAGAACAATATTCAACTTCATATGAAAAAAAAAAACCAGGATAGCTGAAACAATCATATACAAACAAAGAAACTTCCAGAAGCATCACAATCCCTGACATCAAGCTTTATTATAGAGCAACAGTAATGAAAACAGCCTGGTATTGCCATAAAAACAGACAAGTTGACAAAAAGAATCAAATTAAAGACCTGGATATTAATCCACACACCTATGAATATCTGATTTTTGACAAAGAAGCTAAAATTATACACTGAAAAAAGAAAGCTTCTTCCACAAATGATGCTGGCATAACTGGATGTCAACATGAAGAAGAATGAAATTAGATCCATATCTATCCCCATGCACAAAACTCAAGTCTAAATGAATTAAAGACCTCAACATAAAACTAACCACACTGAACCCGATAGAAGAGAAAATGCCTTGAATTAAGGGTACAGAAGACCACTTTCTAAATAAAACACCAATAGCACAGACACTGAGAGAAACAATAAATAAATGGGACCTTCTGAAACTGATAAGCTTCTCTAAAGCAAAGAACACTGTTAATAAGACAAAAAGGCAGTCTACTGAATGGGAAAAGATCTTCACCAACCCCCTATCAGACACAGAACTTATCTCCAAAATATATAAAGAACTCAAGAAATTAGACATCAAAATACCAAATAATCCAAGTAAAAATGTTTGAGGAGCAGTGAGACCCAGATCCTGAATTTCTTGTAATCCCCTGATCTGAGTGCCTACAGCTGCTCTGAGCACGAGACCTTAAGGAGTTCCTGATGGCAGGAGTGGTTTCTGGTGGGTTTGGCTGGGGCGTGGCTATCTCTATATAATCTGCCCCTGAACACAATAAAGGGGGCATTCTTGGGGAATTCAAAAATGACCCGTGTCGCTGTCTCTATGTCTGTGTGTGTCTGTGTATTTTAACCTCCAGCCTTCTTGCCCGAAGCTCACGAACTGGGTGCCAGTGCACAGAGCACAGACACAATGCCAGTGCACAGAGCACAGACACGGGGGCACGGTGCGCTGCAAAAATGGGTTACAGATCTAAACAGAGAATTCTTGAACAAGAATCTCAAATGGTTGAAAGACACTTAAGGAAATGTTCAACATCTTAGCCATTAGGGAAATGCAAATCAGAACGACTCTGAGACACCATTTTCTACCTTTCCGAGTGGTTAAGAAACATCAATGATAGCTTATGTTGGAGATGATGCACTACTTCATCACTGGTGGGAATGTAAACTTGTACAACCACTCTGGAAATCAGTATGGTATTTTCTCACAAAATTGGGAATCAATGTACCTCACGACCCAGCAATACCACTTTTGGGCATATACCCAAAGGATGTTCAATCATACTTCAAGGACATTTGTTCAACTATGTTCATAGCTCCATTATTTGTAATAGCCAGAACCTGGAAACAACCTAGATGCCCCACAATGGAAGAATGGCTAAAGAAAATGTGGTACATTTACACAATGGAGTACTACTCAGAGGTAAAAATAATAATAATAATAATAATGATATCTTGAAATTTTCATGCAAATGGATGGAACTAGTAAAAAAATATCTTGAGGGAATTAACCCAGACACAGAAAAATGACCACGATATGTACTCTTAAGTGAATACTAGCTGTAACGCAAAAAATAATAAGCCTATAGTCCACAACCCCAGAGAAGCTAAGTAGCAAGGAGAACCCTAAGACTAACATATATAGATCTCCCTGGGAAGGGGAAATAGACAAGATATCCTGACAAAATTGGGAGAATGGGGGTAGGGGAAGAAGGGAGAACAGAATGGAAGGAGGAAGGGAGAAGAGGAGGGAGGAAGAGAACTTGAGGGAATTGGATAGTCAAGATGGGGGAAGGACATAGAAAGAGAGAAGAGAAAGAAATAACTCGATAGAGAGAGCCATTATGGGACTAGCAAGCAACCTGGCACTAGATAAATTTCTAGCAATCCACAAGGATGACCCCAGCTAAGACCCTAAGCAATAAGTGGAGAGGGTACCTGAACTGGCTTTGCCTTGTAGTCAGATTGATGACTATCTTAAAGGTCATCACAGAACATTCATTCAGCAACTGGTGGAAGCAAAGGCAGAGAGCCACAGCAGAGCACTGGGCTGAGCTCCTAAAGTACAGTCGAAGAGTGGGAGGAGTGAGATCATGAGCAAAGAGGTCAAGATCATGATGGGGACACACACTGAAACAGTCTACCTGAGCTAATGGGAGCTTACCAACTCTGGCTGAACAAGGAAGGAACCAACATAGAACCAACGTAAGCCTTCGGAATATGGGTGAGAGTTGTATGGTGGGGGCTACCGCAGGACCACTGGAAGTACTGATTGTACTGGCTGTTTGGGACCTATTCTCTTTGATGGCTGCTTTCTTCACTTTAGATATAGTAGATTTGGTCTTTCCCCAAAGCAAGTGCCTTACTCTCTCTGAGGTGTGGATGGGGGTAGTTGGGGAAGCTGAAGGGAACAGAAGTAAGGGAGGGAGGAAAAACTGGGATTGGTATGTACAATGAAAAATATCATTTTTTTATTTTTTTAAATAAAATAAAATAAGAAGTTAAGAGACATTTATAGGGGAAAAGGGTGGACATGGGGTATAAGAAAGTAAGGGTGAATGTGGCCAGTATGTACCTTTTAGGTATTTACAGAACAAATGTATTTAGAACAAATTTAATTTATAAACACATTTTAAATGAGGAGAAATATATTCAGACAAATTGTACACAGACATAATAGCATATCATACACACGCACACACACCTATATATGTATATATTTATGTGTACAAAAAATACATACATATATATGTGTATATACATTTTGGTATTAAATGATTAAATTTGTTCTACTCAGAATTATATCATGACTCTTTAAATTTTGTTTGAGTTAAAAAATGCTCATGAAGTTTATTTCTGAAATATCATTGAAAAGAAAATGAAAAACAGACACAGCTTATAAACCTTGACCTCTATTTCTTATTTTCTTTCCTTACTTAGTTTTAACAAATTCTTATTTATAACTGACTATGTAGTGGACCTCATAATGTACCTTGAGTGGACAAAGAATGACATGATTGCTGTCTTAAAATATTTCTTTTTTTTTCTTTAAAAGAACGTTTATTGTTTAAATATGGCTTCGTTCATTCTTATAAAAACATTACTTGGACATTATATATACTGAATTTCAGTTCAAGAGAGGTCCTAAGGCAGTTCTTACAGTGGTAGGAACAGGCGTTCATGTTCTCTACCTGTGAGAATAACATTCTTCCGAGAGCTGTTTGATGCTGTATTGTCCTTCAAACATTTTCTCTTAATACTAGAAATACACAAATCATGTACATAAAACTAAATGCAAAAGGAAGGCACAGCTGGTTATATCGTGTATACAAGCAGAGTTCAGCGAATGCAGAATTAAGGGGATAAACAGCTTCACATCCTTATTAGTTACATAGAAAACATTAAGAAAGGTTCTCCACTGTCAGTGTTGAACACTTCAGAGCTCAAAGGATAGAAAAACAAAAACATTAAAATCCACTTAATGCAAAACACTTTCATATAGAGCTGAATATATAAAATTGGTTTTTTAAAATGCCAACATACATCTAGATGATCCGTGTTATGAAAAGTGCAAGCCAAATTTCTTAACCAAGGCATAAGAAACATGAAAATAATGTGGCTACTTATTCTCATACAACATATTACCAAAGCAAGAAACTAGTAGTTGCAAGATCGGAGGTAATGACTTAGAAATTAGCAGAGAAAAGTTAGTCTTTCAAAAGGGACTGAGCATTGCAAACAGAAAGCACGTAATCTGTTTACTATTTCTGCAGCACAAACTTTGGAGCTGAAAGAGCTAGGCAAACATCAAAAGCATGAAACACTCTTTCGCAGCTTTCCATACTAGACCTTGAGTTTACTCTGTAGACCAGCCATTCATAAATGGACAAAGACTCAGTGGAGAAAACATAAGCATCACATGGCAACCTTTCCCAAATACACATGGTTACCACATGTGTTTTGAAAAATGTCACAGATGATTGATATAGCATCTTCTCCTTTCCAACTGACTTGAAATATCCCTGCTATGGACTGTGGATAGCCATTGCAATATCTTGAACAAGAAAGTGAATAAAGAGATTTGCCTGAAATCAAAAGGTAGAAGACCTCATAGACATAATACCACTTATAACAATATCTAATTTGTAACCTGAATTACAACTTTGACCAACAACCAGTCCACATCCCGATTCTATAATATGTTAAGCCAAAAGCAATTATCTGGCAGAAATTTCTATTAGGAAGTACAGAAAACAATTTCCCTCACAACAGAACTCTAAAAAATGTTCCTATTTGATATCTAAGGATCTTGAATTATCAATCTTTCATTCTTAATTTTTTTCTAGTAGTCTTTAGTCTCCTTTTTAACATCCTAAACAATTAATTTTGATATACTTGTCTTGCAGACTTTATTCCAAACACAAGACTTCCACAGTCAGCCCTGATTTTTCTTTCTTCTCTTTCTGCATTGAGTCTTATGTATAGGTTCCAAATCACTTATTAAATTATCAAATATTCTTAAAGAAGATGGTCTATGTGTTAAAATTTTGCTATGTTTCCCCTTAAAATTATCAGCATACTCATCCATTCATTTCAGGGTTGTGCCAGTCCCAACTGTAGACTAGCCTGTGCTATTTCATGGCTGTTTACAAACCACATGTGTTCTCATCTCTGTTCTCCAAGTCGTGAAAATGCCCTCATATTAGTCAAAGAAAATCAAAAATACACATCATTATATCTTCACCTAGAAGTTCACTTTAATATGAGCTATTGGCCTTTACTCTTTATCTTCTTAATTGAAATGTTGCGACTTTGTTTTCTGACAGCCTTCCTACCTATCAGGCTAGAGATGAGACACAGGATAAATAGTATTTCACTCTTCTACCATATAAATAGCAGAATTCCCCATTTATTATACACAGGCTAACTGCATATTACAAACATTTTGATTCCTTTCTACATGTAAGGTGATTTATCAAATAAAAAGCTTTTATTATTCATACTCTTTATATCACATGCTCAAAGATTTGCAGCTCCATAAGCACAGCAAAGTCCAGGGATGTATACAGATGAGACTTTTTTCTATGAACCCGAAAGTGGTTGAAATTCTCCTCGTGTTCTACTTCAAGCTGTTACACTGCCATTTTTAAAACTAATTTGGTGAACCTCACCGTATGACATAGAGAGAAATTGCATTTAGTCCCAACTGTTTCCTGGAGAAATTGTTTAGCTCTCTAACAATAAAAAAATTACAGGAGGACATTGAATTATTCTCTACTCAACTTCCAGGGTAGAACGTTTTCTTGAGAACTGTGTCAGCGGGAAGAATTTCACAAGAATATTTTTCTTTATCTAAGTTACATCTTAGAATAATAAGTCCAAACCATAGTTAAGACAAAGCACTCTTTTTTAAAAAACTCTCTGCAGACCATATATCTTAAGGCAGTTTTCTGATTTTTCATATGATTCAGTTCTATTTAAGATAGTGGCTTTGAAAAACAGGCAAATATTTCAGAGATGTTAATTATTGAAAACTAGGTTTGAATGCCCAATCACTTACATGGTTCTTATTGGCAATATATTACATAGAATGGAGACTTCAAAACTATAAATTAATTCAGTGCCATTAAACAAAACAAAGGCATTAAAGCAAAAAAAAAAGCTGACTTATGTTTTCTGAGTCTCTTAAACATAAATGTTGACTTTTTCCACTTTCGTCAAAATTATGAAAAGTGAGGCAAGAGAGAGGATTCAAAATTTTGCTTTAAAAACTAAAATCTGATCTGGCATATAATTGCTTTATCTACTGCTATGAAATTTTTATCTTTGTTTATTAACTGTACACATAGTTTATGTGATATCTCTAAACTTAGAATATAAAAGTACATAACGCCCACCTGATTTTAAATTTTAGGTAAGAAACAGATATTAGTCTAAGTTTATTTTTTTAAATATTTGGAACACACTTTTTGTTGTTGTTGTTGTTGTTTTTTCTAGACAGGGTTTCCTAGTACCTGAAACTTTCTCTGTAGACCAGGCTGGCCTCAAATTCACAGAGTTCTGCCTGCCTCTGCCTCCTGAGAGCTGGGATTAGAGGCATGTGCCACCACACAGGAGTATTAAACTCTTAGACTATTTTATTTATTGTGCGTATGTGTGTTTGGGAGCATTTATGTTATGGTGCGTGTGTGCAGGTCACAGGACTACTTGTAAAAATCAATTTTCTTACCATAATGAGTTCTGAGGCTTAAACTCAGGTTGTCAGGCTTGACTGTGATATTACCACCTAGGGAGCCATCTCACGGTCCTGAGTGAAATTTTAGGTCACCTATCGGTAATGCCACTTCACTTCCCTAGTCTTTCCTATATTGTCTCTTACACAGTTTCCTTCTGTTTTTTAACACCATCCATTTCTGTTTCCCTCTCCTGCAGTGTCTTGCATTTGTTTTCTCTTTCCTGAAGTGTCCTGCATTTGTTTGCAACAAGTAATTGCTGAGTTAAGGCTCACTCAATCAAGTCTTTTTCAATTAATTTTGCTAACAATATTATTCCTTCTTTTGACTTTTTTGCCTAGGGCACTATTATAATCATAGAAAAATCACAATCTTGTGAAAGCACAAATTCATGTAGATGGATACATAAATTTAATCATTGTGCTAAGGACGTTTTAATGTCCTGCTTTCCTTTTTCTTACTCTATGACAGTTTGTAGAAAGATATTTTAGGAATTATCTGTGAGTTTTCTGCATAATATAGTGGATAAAATCTGGGTCTATCCCCATTTAAGGTATTTTGCAAATGATACATAGAAGATTTATGTCAACCGGACAATAACAAATGATCTTCATTATACCGTTACTCCCAGATTGTATCAAATAGCTGTCTACATTTATAAAAATTGAGTTTGGTTAATATTTTAATACCCTAGGTAAATAGTCTTGCAATTGTTTGCTTGTAAGCACATAGTGTTCTATACACTCTAAATATTAAATCTCATTCTATAGCCAATGTGTTGTATGAAGGACCCTGTAACTCCACTTACAAATAACGAAAAATTGTTTCAAAGATTATTCATGATTTTCCCAGAATCCAACATTCTGAACATATGTTGCAAACAAAAACAAATGAGGAAACCCTACAATAAAAGCTAAATACCAAGAAGCAAAATTTCAATTGCTCCTCGGAAAAATCTTTTTGAGAATTGCCCAGTCCCTCATTTTCCCATGTATACTTCAGAGGATTATAGGATAGCCCTTAGCACAACATCTATAAACACAGCTATATCCTCAGCTAGCTAACATATGCAAGCTCTACTCTAGGGCATAATAGTGACACTGAGGTTTAGAGCTATGGGATGGTTCCTGTTGTTCCAATAGCACTTTTAAACATTGCAGGGGCTTAACAGATTCTCAACGAAGCAATGGATGGGAGTACTCCATCAGATCAGAGTGCATATAATGATTATATGTCCTAAAATACTGAATGCTCACTAATTCTTTAAAATCAAACAATATAGTCACTTGAAAACAGTATCTGGGCATAGAAAATTAGTTAATACTCTTCCTTAGATAGCTCATATGTCAGATAGATGTCTCATTATCAACCCTAGCCTTGTCACAAAGGGAGAGTAAATGACATCCATTGAAATAAATAGGCCAAGAAGATAAATTAACTTTGAATCATTAAGGTCATTAGTAATTGAACTGGGACCTCTATAAAATTGTACCTGGGGCAATAAGATGCTAGAGACGCCAAGTTGGCCTTTAGGTAACAGAGGGATGATCAGATGTAGACTATGCTCTGAACTTTAAATGACACCAGAGATCCATAGAGACTAGTAATCAGGGAAAGTTAACAGTACTGAGAGAAATATTCCCTTACCTCTTTAAAAGTTTTAACAATGGCCTGAGCCCTATTCCTGCTAGTTGAATATGATAATTATTCCAATGATCTGTAAATAATAAATGCAGTCAATGTTAACTGGTTTATTTAATTTTAAACCCAGACTATGAATCCCTTTTGAACTTCAGGCTTCTATCTCTTTATATATGAACTCACTCATTTACTCTTCTGTTCGATGTGTGCTGTGTAGCTACAATCTCTTAGGAAATATGGCAATAGACCAAGAGCATCTACTTTTCTTTTTCTCTCAGCAAGCTTCCACTCAAACAACAAAGACAGACACAAAACCAGCTGCTGCCAATGTGATGGAAACTTGTTTAAGTGAGTGGGCTTTGGTATCTTTGAGCATTGGGATCTGCTCTTAGACTGGATTTCCATTACAGAGGAATGGAATGGTACGGACGTCAGTGTAAAACAGTGGGCTGGACACAGTAAGTTGAGAGGAAGCTATTCTGATTGCCCAATACCTTCCTGTCTTACAATTCAGAGGTTTAAAAAGGAAGAAACAAACTTCTCACCACCCGTCTTATTGATAATTTAGTCTTGAGATGTTTAGGAGCAAAGAAGGAGAGAGGTTACCTATCAGAGGCTCTAGCCATTATGTATCAGCTGAGACAATGAAGGTGCTGTGTGTTCTTAGTGGGCTACAGGAGTACACAGCACGCAAACAGCAAAGGCAGGACCCAACTCCAAGTGTGAAGTCCAGTAAAAAAGACTTCTCCCATGCTTCTGTCTTGCACTCAGCAACTGAGGAAAGACACGTGATTCCATCCTTTCCTGCCTTGGTTTTTAGCTCGGTATACCTTGTCTTGTTATTCAGATGGAGAGATTAAGTCGTGATTGCTCGTTTACAGAATGCAAAAAAAAAAACCAAAATGGCAGGAGAGCTTGTCAAAGTTCTGAGTCAAAGGACTTCAGAAGGGAGAGGACAGCACATGAAAAACAGGTTTCTGAAGGGAAACAGCAAAAGTTCAGAGAAAGAAACGAAGAGGTGAGATTCTTTTATTCCTTCCCAGTGTCTCTAACCACCGGTGGCAGAGAAAGGTGAAAGAACAGGAGATACGAAGCTCTCTCATCTTTTCCACAAATCTCCGGTGTGACCTTAATGTAGAAAACTATTCCTCGGGACAAAAAGATAATTGCTCTGGCACCATCCGCTCCCGCGAGATGCACATCCACTGCACAGCAGTCCTTGGGATAGACACTTCTATTTGGAAAGTCTAGAGGCGCTTGGCCTGTGCCAGGGGGCGGTGAGGGCTGGTTCACTGGCTGACCTATGCCATTATTCACCTCCCATTCTGCCTCAGTGGAGGTCTTCCTTTTATGGACCCACTCCTTCACTGCCTACTTAATTCTTCACCCCGGATGACCTCCGTTGGTGACCCGGACTCCACTTCCCAGAACAAAAGGCAACAAAAAGCTACCAATTTGAAGAAGAGACATATTTTACTCCCTTAATATGAAAGGCAGTGTTCGGCCCATGTGCAGAAGGGAAGTTGAGGAGTCTTTTGTCCCTTGGTTTAAAGTTTAACCTTTCCCTGGCATCACTTCCTTTCACAATCTTAAACATCTTCCCTTTGATCTTGTTTCCTTTTGAGAGAAGAGCAGCCCCGCCTCTCCCTGTCCCGTTCACCACCCCTTTTCGGCAACTTTTTAGCTATTGGCCTTAACAACTGCTCTTTACGGTATTGGCACCTCTTCAGCAAAGTGCCCCTGAGACTGTCACCATTACGCTTGTCACCTTCCTGATTAACACCTCTAGTATTCATGCCCGGTTTTAAGTACTTGCGAGAGCTTTGTTCCAAAAGAAAGGAGTTATGCTTTCCTGAAATTTCTCCCCGGTGCGTACGTTACAGACAGTATTTCACCACATTTTTCCCAACAGCAAATACTCTTCCTCCAACAGCGATCCAGATGAGAAAATCATACGAAACCTCAATGTTAGGCACTTTGGGAAACTAACTTATTTCAGACCATAAAGTGTTCCATGGTCCACTGAGGTAAAATTGTAAAACCTGGGCCTTCATTGATTGCTACTTGTTTTTGTACAAAGTGTTTTCACAGACATTGTTTTATAGCCCGTGTGGTAGACAGACTTGAAAGGAGGGGGAAAACTAAGTTTGAGAATGGTCAACTGACGGGCTAAGGCTAATATCCTCATGCCACTCACTAGAAAGCTAAAGGACAGCAAGACGAGTTGGGAAACAGAAGCAGCCTTTAGTCCCCAGAGATGTGCTTACCTGTTGCCCTTGTGCCTCCTCTGGTACAGTCCTACCCTTCTGTGGACCAAGCAAAATGGCGAACATTCAGTTTTTAGCACAACACTCAGGACTGTTAACAACCTGTAAACATGGATGCTCAGCATCAGAATAGGGCCACTAGAAGTGAGTTTACAGCTTCTGGGCACTGGAGGAGGGGGCGTGTAAATAGGTGGAAGACATTTACAAGCAGAGTCCAGTTGAAAATCTGTTTATATGAAACCGTACTCTTAAGGGGCTTCAACAGGAACCATTTCCCACGTACATAGCTATCAAGAGGCAAATCTGAGATAGATGAGCAAGTGCAGACTTTCTGGTATGTGAAGATATTTTCCCTTGAGAGTATTTTATTCTTTGATGTCTAAGTTTTAAGCAAGACCATCCCTGTTAGCTCCCACTCATTTGCGCCTCCAGTTTCATGGTCTGTCTACTGAAAAACGCAAGCCTATTACATTCATGATCTACAAATTTGGCCATTGGGATTGCCATCAAGTGGGGGCCAGAGCTGGCTCTTGCTCACACATCTGGACTTGAACATTCCTGGTCATTGATCATTTCCATTCCTTCACTACTCCAACGGTGCTTTTAATAAACCTAAATACTTAATTCGAGAGGTTTCAGGTGTGTATGTAGCACTGAAGGGTCTTCATTATAGAGATAGCCTCTCTGTAATGCAAGAAACAGAAGTCTTTGACCCCTGATTTGCAATTTTCTTCTGTGCCACCTACAAGAGACACCATACACAAGGACAAATGAACGTGCAAACCTGATGTAGAAAGGGGCAGCTGCATTTCAATATGGGGCAAAGAAATGGATCTTAGAGGGACAAGGAGTCACAGAAGGCAGAGAGTTCACCGAGATTGCTGTCATCTGGAAGAGATGATGATGGGACTTCTGAGCCCAGAACATGGGTCTGAGGAACAGGCAGTTTATACACTTATTATCTAAGTCTCTCTTTGGGATAAAAGGCTTTTTAAAAGTTAGAACAGCTGCTACCATGGGAATCCTAGTAAAAGTACATTGAAGCAAAGAAGGGCTTTGGTGGGGAGCCACCAGTTTGGAGGAATAATGTCCTCATCTCGGGTAAAAGAATGCATGCATCTTCTCTCTCTCTCTCTCTCTCTCTCTCTCTCTCTCTCTCTCTCTCTCTCTCTCTCTCTTTCTGTAAGAGGATACATATGTCCTCAGGGGCCAAAAGAGAGACTTCTTTGTCTTCCAGAACCATCCACAGCCACCTCTCCCGCAGATTTCTCCTCAGTCATAGCGAAGGAGGCAGCTTCCGCTGCAAGGAACACAGTTTGCCTCCTGGCCAAAGATGTGTTGTTGTTATTAAACTACAATTTCATACTGTTTGTGACTGGAGAAACATTCTAAAGAGTACAGCAGGATAATGTTATAAAGGATACCTCCCCACTGAAATAGGACACATAATGCACTGTGAACGACAAACAATATAAAAAAATAAGGAATCCATTTTGCACAATAATCAAGTAAAATACAAATGTCGTGTACGAATGCTCTTGCATGCTCTAGTCCTTGAATGTATAAAGGAATAATGGTCCTAAAGATAACAGAGCCTATACTGTCTATCATCAGCCAAATTCTCATGCACCAGGAGACATAAACTCACAGTAACTCATTCATCCAAAAATATTTATTGAGCTCCTGAGATGTGCCAGGCACTGCTCTTAGAAATTCTTCAGTGACTAAAACACACATTACTATAGTTGATAAGTAATGTGTTTTAATATAGACCTCGGAGGTTTCCTGCTCATTCTCCTCCTCCACTTTACCACTTTCCCTTCTGGGATTGCCTGGGGCTCTAAAAACCCTCCTCTGCTCTGGATATATGTGCACCCTTGTGGGTTATTTGGTCAAAATATTTGACAGGATGCTTCATCCTATATGTAACTGTATGGGAAAGAAAGAACTGTATCCGGCACAGATGGGTGGGCCTTTGCGCCTATGAGCTTGCATTCTCCCCAAAATGATGATCCAGGAGAATGATTCTGGCACATTATCTCATTAGACATCCTGATACTAAATGAAGAAGGCAGTTGAGAAATAACTCTCGATTTCACAAGAGAGAAAGCTGGGGCAGGCAGAGGTTAAATAACTTCTCTAAATCAAACAGCCAGCAGTTGGGCTGGGACAAGGGCAAAGATCTTTAAAATTCATATCACGTTCTCACAGACCTTAGATTAAGTTTAAAGAATTCTGACTGAACAGAAAAAATATAGAAGAAGATAATATAAACATTATATGGGATTTGTTTTAGAACATTGTTAAAATTTAGATATTTTCAACACTAATCTGAGCTTGCAAAAAAGAAGTCAGTCTTCTCCTGAGATGTGTGTTTATACAATTAATTTTTGCCTTCTTTGATTAGATGGGGTTGCTGGATTATATTTTTAAATGTTTACCTTCGCTATAGTTCTTTTTTTATAATGCCGATGATACAGTCACACACACTCTTTCACACACAGAGAGAGAGAAGCAAGTTTCACAATATTGAATTGCTATCTGAGGTTTTAAAATGCAAAGTCGGGAAAATAAAATGCGTAAAGGAAAAAGCAGAGAGAAACACATTTGTAAATAACCTGGAAACACGAAGAAAAGAGATCAAGCTGAAACAGGATATCCAGCTGTGTAAACACATTTAGATACTTTCGGGGAAAAAAAATCTCAAATTGATGGTATTCAAAGGGCCTTCCCTCTGCCAAAATCATATAGCTCACATTAATTCTTCAGTGATCCCACAGCCTTTCCAAACGGCATCAGTCTAAACTGTCTGGCTCAGATGGAACCACTTGAATTCCACAAATGTTTCTGTTTAATCAACTGAACACTGTAAACTGTTGTTCTTGGTCATACATGCTACTCTTAAGGAAAAATAAGATTTGTAAGATGAAAGATTGAGGAGCAGGTGCTAACGCTCTGGTGACTCGCACACATCTGAATTAAGAGTTGAGAAGTGGGGTCTTCATTGAATTCGCTGCTTGAAAATGGCTCAGCTTCGCTACTTTAAAAAAAAAGGGGGGGGTTATATCTAATTAAAACAGAGGCAGAGAGCCGCATTAAGGCACTAAACTGAGCTCCTGAGGTCCAGTTGAAGAATGGGAGGGATGAGAATTTGAGCAAACAGGTCAAGACCATAATGAGTTCACCCACTGAAACAGTCTACCTGAGGTAGTGGGAGCTCACCAATTCCAGCCAGACTGGGAACCAAATTGGTCCCTCTAAGTGGCTGACAGTTGCATGGCTGGGTAACACTGAGGGGCCACTGGCAGTGGCACCAGGATTTATTCCTACTGCATGTAGTGGTTTTTGGGAACCTATGCTCTTTGGATAGATGCCTTGCTCAGCCTCTGATGGGGGTGGGGTGGGAGTGTATGTGGAGAGAGTTGGGGGAGGGCAAGGAGCAGGAACTTAGATTGGTAAGTATAGTGACAAAGGATAGTTTGTTTTCTTTTTATTTAAAATATAAATATATATATGTAAAAAACTGGAAAAATGTATATGATATTTATATTTATGAATGACAAGGACTCTCAGCATCTGGTACTACACTGCAGACTAATGAAAACCTTACTCACAAACTTTCACAATAATAATAAAAATGCTCTTTTTGATGGAATTGATTGCAAAGATAATTCTTTTCTGAGCTCTAACAACTACTGTCATCCAAGACCCCCTCATCTCTCATCCCACTGCAGTCAACAAGAAAAAACCCTGTAGATGCTAGCTCATCGTAAGTCTCGTTTGAAAACTGTGAACATTTTATTTCGTGCATTATTAGTTGAGTTAGAGCTTCATGTCTGCTGCTTAATCCAGCTTAAATCACGGAACCAATTTGCCACAATTGCTATAACGGGGATGTCTTTGTTTAACTATGTCAGATGGAAAACTTCCTAAGTCATGATAAAAAATGTAAGTAATTTCATTGTTCATTTTCTTAACACATAAAGGCAGGATTGTAAGGTTGAGCAAACAGAACTGTGTAAATCCTGAGTCAACTAATCTAATATTTCTCATATACTTACTTTTATTAAAAATCCAAATATGTTTGCAATATCTTCTCTGACAAGTCTGCTCACAACCATTGTGATAAACAGTTGTACTTGCACCAATAGAGTGTGAAATTCTGGGTGAAATCAACTTATTCTAGAAGTATACTTTCTTAATTCCTAATTGAACAAAATTTTATTCCTTCCATTTCAGATCTGTGATCTCAGTGGAGAGTGTATTTGTGTGTGTGTGTATGTGTGTGTGTGTGTGTTTGTTCACGTGCTAAATATAGAAGGGGTATTTACAATGAAGAAGGATACATAGAGAGGTAGGAAAGAGGAATGAGAGAGAGAATGATCAAAGTGTGTTAGATACTTAAATGAAAATATCATTATGAAATTAACGATGATATCAATTTATAAAATCACATTTTTGACTTTCAGATACACATTTCTATTTACTTCTGGCTGAGATGAATTTTGCTAGTAAAATAAGTTTAACTGAAGGATGATAATTTAGAGAAGTTTCCAATTATGATTTATAGCAAATGCATAAATAGTGGGTTTATTCTGAGGAATAAGGAAAACTGTAAGTGAATGTTTTTTCCGTTTATAAACAACATTTTCTTTATTTACAAATGTGTTTTAAAGTTGGCTTTAAATTTACTCTTCATTCTAATGAAGAGACTACGGAATCCAAAATGACTTAAAATAGAAAGTATATTTTTAAAATCACAGAATCACTAGTTTTAATAATTGACATTATATCTTAATCTCTTCATCCATTTTGTAATTAGTAGATGCATCATTTCTAGATTAGAAATTAAATCTTGATTGTTTTGCTAAACCTGCTGAGTGCATACACCCAGAGTAAAATGTGTGCTCTTCAGTAGGGTGATGGAATATATAGTGTCACTTACAGACAGAGAATGAGCAACCTCCATTCAAAACCACAAAGCTCTGTCAGAGCTGACCTGCCACAAGTGGAAAATTCCAAATCTGAGCTCATAGTGCCTGTTCATAAGCAAAGCATAGACACACTTAAAACTTTTGTATAAAAGTGCCTTTAGGGTAAACATATAGGTATATATTCACATTCCAGAATTTCATGACAAGACTTGATTCCCATCCCCAAGCTTTCTCGTTAAGTGTGTCGAAATATTCCAAAGCCCAATGAAATCACAATTCTGAAACTTTCTTAGTCTCAAACTCTGGTAAGCATTCTCTAACTGTAAAGAACTTTTCTAGTCTTTACTACTTTTAATTGCATTATAAAAGCAATACAAGCCGACAATACTAAATACTGGCTGCCAACCAAGCATTTTAAAATATGCAGTGACTCTTCATAGCAAATTATCTTTAGTCTATTTTCACCTGAATGCACTGAAATCAAGGAGTGTATCAGACTTACTGAGCAATTTTAAGTCATCTCTCATCTATCCTTTCTACCCCAGTCCCCGTATTTATTCCCCTTCCCTCTAGAGTGCCCAGTCTAGATATGTGCTCAACTATGTTGAGCATTATTTGTGATAGTCATAACCTAGAAACAACCTATATGCAGCTCAACCTAAGAATGGATATAAAAAGATGTGATATGTTGACCACAATGTAGTACTACTCAGCAGAAAAAAATGACATCTTAAAATTTGGAAGCAAATGGACAGAGTTAGAAAAAAAAATCCTGTGAGGTAACACAGACACAGAAAGATAGACATGATATGTAGTCACTCATAAGTGGATATTAGACAAATATCAAAGGATAACCAGCCTACAGCTCACAACCCCAGAGAATCCAGAAAACAGGGAGAACCCTTGGTTCCCACTGAGAAGGGAAAATAGACAAGTAAATTGGGATCGTGGTGGGGAGGGAGAGGGTGGAAGGGTATTAGAGACGGAAGAAGGGGAGGGGGAAATGAGAACTTGAGATATGAGAAAGGCTGAATGGGGAGAAGTTCAGAGAGAGAGAACAAGGAAAGAGATACCGTGATAGAGGGAGCCATTACGGGGCTATTAAGAAACCTGGCACTAGGGAAAGTCCCAGGAATCCAAAAGGATGATCCCTGCTAAGAATCTAAGCAGTAGTAGAGAGGGTGCCTTAACTGCCCTTTCCCTGTAATCAGATTGGTGACTAACTTAATTGTCATCATAGAACTTTCATCTATAACTGATGGAAGCAGACACAGGATTCCACAGCTAAGCACTGGGCTGGGCTCCTGGAATACAGCTGAAGAGAGGGAAGAGCGATATTATGAGCAAAAGGATCATAACCATCATGGGGAAAGCCACAGAAACCCTGACCCAAGCGTTTTGGAGCTCACTGACTCCAGACTGACAACTCGGGAACCTGCATGGGATTGAACTAGGCCTTCTGAACGTGGGTGACTGTTGTATGGCTTGGGCAGGTTTCAGGGTCACTGGTAGTGGGATTTATCTCTAGTGCATGAATTGGCTTTTTGAAACCCATTCCCTATGGAGGGATGCCTTGCTCAAACTAGAAACTGGGGGAAGGGCCTTGGTCTTGCCTCAAGGGATGTGACAAACTTTGTGGAGTCCCCAAGGGTGGCCTCACCCTCTCTGGGGAGTGGATGGAGGGCAGGGTGTGAGGAAGGTAGGGGGAGTGTGAGGAAGAGAGAGAGAGAATTTAGGATTGGTATGTAAACTAAAAAAGATTGTTTAAAAAATAAAATAAACATGAAAACATATAGAATAAACAAACAAACAAATGAATAAATGAATGCATAAAAGAGGGGGAAAAGATAATAACCTCTCATACCACCCAAGTCTGTTTCCTACTCCCAGCCCTGAGCACTTTGGAGTGCTAATGACGATAACGACTTACAACTTTTGCATCTTAACACAGCAGAATTTATTTTAAACATATGCATAATTTTCCTCCCTCCCCATTTCTCTCATACCTTCCCTAAATTACTTTCTTAGTAATGCGTTGTTTTACATAATGGCAGGCACAACTCCCAGAGGAGTGATATCCCTCTAAACAACGTTCCTTAACACTTCAGGAAGCAAAACAACATTGTGAGCAGAGCCATTAAACAGCAGCTCACACAGCTGAGTTGTAGCTCTGGATCTGCTTCTAACTACATGTTTGACTTTGGATAAGTCATCTAAACTCTGAGCTGATAGGACTTGTTCACTCGGAGGCAGCATCTCTTTGGAAACAATAGAATCTTCTAGAAGTTGCTATAGAAAGAAACAGATTTGTAGATTCTAGCTCTCTTTAATTTATCAGCCTAAATGCAAAACTTACAATAATAAGTACTAGAAAAAAAAACAAAGAAGAAAAAGTGAGCTTAAATAATTTACTGTGCTTTTTCGACTATTTGTGCACAAAACTATGTTTGGAGAGATATTTTTAAAATTAAAAGATTTCTCTAAAGTAATTTTACAAAGTTTTCTTAAAAACACACATCAAAGGGTTCACAAATTTTATATCTTCTAAGTTGCCTATTTAGCAATTTTATCTGGAAAAGATATATTCAACCTGATCAAGAGAAAAATAATTCTCAATGAGAACTACAGCATGGAAAACATGATTTTGCGCTTAATGTATTATTGACATGTTATATAATTTGTTTTAAAACTGCACAACGCATCAAAATAGTTTTTTTAAATTAAAATTCTTGTGCTATTAAATTATTTTAAACAATCAGTTACATTACACAAGACCAATGGATCAAGTATTTCTAATTCCTAACATTTTAAAATATATATTAAATTTAAAAATATTCTTTGTTGTATAGCCTTCCGAAATAATCGAGGTCTCTTTACTCGAGGTACCTTAGCCACTGCTATTGCACATGTCACTGCATGTGTGTGCCTTAAATAGAAGCATGATGACATAGAGTAACTAACAATTAGGAGCAAAATTAGTTGAAATTTGATAAAGCAATAATAACCGAAGCCTGGATGTCTACAGCATCACATCATGTGACAAATATTCACTGAACACTCAAATGCTAAAAGAATCCCCGTCTTCAGGGACAGACAGTTCTATGTAGGGTATCCTCACTTTCTATCACTATGATGAGTGCGGCTCAAGGAAGTAAGTGCTTATTTCAGCTTACAGGCTACAGTCCCTAAGGAGGGAAGCCAGAACAGCAATTCATGCAGGGTCCTGGAGGCAGGAATTAAAGAACAAGCCAGGGAGAAAAGCTCTTTATAGGCTTGCTCTCCATGACTTGTTCAGCGTGCTTTCTAACGTGACTTACAATTACCGGTCCAGGGGTGGCGCCATCCATAATGACCTGGGTCCTCCCCACATCAATAATTAACCAAAAATCTGTCCCCATAAAACTGACCAGAGAAAACCTTGGTGAAGGAAATTTCTCGGTTGAGGGTCTCTTTTTCCATGTGACAGTTACAATAGCAGAACCAACAAAGCAAAACATGCCTTACTTCAAATAAGAATAAATTTCACAGGGGAAAGCAAACATAAGGAAGAGAGCAGGGTTTTTGGTGTCAAGGAGAACACTGAGTGTGTCCAATTGGAACAAAGGCCTGAGATGTATAGGGAGATGACAAGAACCATGAACAGAAGCACTGACTGTTTAAAGATAAGGATCACATGTGTGGGGCATAGGAGGTCATGAACATGAAGCCAGAGAGGAAATGGAAGATCATATTGAATGGGCCCAATATGGTAATGCTAAGTGTATTGTTTATTTATTGATGGGTTACAAAGCACCCATAAATGTAGAAACTTTTATAAAATGTTTTGTGTTACCTTATGAAGATCCTATGAATTAAAAATCTAAGATCAACCATTAGATACTTCTTTTCTAATTTTCAGTGGTTGAATATCAGATATTGGCTGTAGCTACAGTCATTTTGTAGCATGGCTGGAACTGGAGGATCTATCTTACTTATATGCCTAGCAACATTTTGGAAATTCTTCTCAAGAGACCTCGGGTTCTCACTAAATATATCTTTCTGTAATGATACTTAAATGATCTCACAACCTAGAACTTGGCTTCCCCAGAGAGAATGAGTGAATTAAGAAGGCATAGGGCAGAAGTCATTGACTTTTATAACTATGTAAAGAAACACTGTTCTGTTTCTGTAGGTAAGTCCTGTTTGATGTGGGAGGAAATTATACAAGATCTCTCTCTCTCTCTCTCTCTCTCTCTCTCTCTCTCTCTCTCTCTCTCTCTCTCTCTCTCTCTCTCGCACGCACACACGCACCCACACATGCATGCACACACACATCACAAGAAAAGAAGAATCATCATCATGTAAGGGCATATTGTACACTACTCTTCCAAAAGTGAGTTTGGATTTCTTCTGGATCAAAAAGGTGGTTATCAGAAAGTTGTTAGCATGATATTCATGTGTCTTGTGTTTTAAAGTATCACAGTGGCTGGTAAGATGAGTGAAAAAAAAAAAAAGCCAAGAAGTGAGATCAGAAGCTGTAACAACATTATCAACATGGAGGCGATCTAGATAGAGGCTAGGAATTGGGAAGCTGGAGTGAATATACAGTTAGGTTTGGGATGTGGAAATGTTTTAAGAACACTAAAGAGGGGTGTTTGGAGAATTTCATGTTAACATTAAAAGAAAGTATGTAGTCAAGAAGAACTAAGATTGCTGGGAATAATCCCAGCATTTGGGAGACAGAAAGGAAACTCACTAAAAATTCAGTGCTATCCTTGTCTACATAGTAAGTTATACACAAGTCCTAACTACAGAGTGGAACAGATCTAGAGAAAGCCTGGCGCATGAAGATGGAAGGAAATGAGGGAGGAAAAAAGGGGGGGTAGGGAGAGAAAAGAATAAAAAGATGAGCTAAGAATTTTAACTTTAGCAACTAAAGATATTCATTATACAGAAGGATTTATTGAATATTCATAGAATATTGGGATGGACTCACCGTCTAGTTTAGGAGAGACAGAGAAGGCCCCCTTTGGTAGGCAAGTTTAAAGGAAATTATTCAGAGTTAGGCATTACAAGAGAATAAAACTAGCAGCGAAAGAAGAGCCTGAAGGTTAGCAAAGAAGCCAAAATTGCCGAAAAGTGGATGCAAGGAAAACAAGTATTTCTTGATTGTTTACTGAAACATATGGGGGTGAGAAATTTTGATATGATGTGTTTCCTTTCAATTTGTCCATCTTGGGGTAGGCACTATGCTGCTCACCAAGATACAGTAATAAGCAATAATGCTTAGGAATAGGATTTGACTTTATATGAGAGATGATTAAACTTAATAAAATGCTAATTTAAAGGAATTTTTAACAATTAGGGGAAATAAATTTACACACAGATCCATAGTTTCTTTAAAAACATAGTACCATGAGTAGGGAAAACAAAAACAAGAAAAAAAGAAACAGAAACAATAAAACTTGCTGTGAACATTGTTGAATAACTAGCATTTCATCTGTGTTTAAATGGTATGCATATATTGGCATGTCACAGAAAAAAATAATTGCAGACCTTATAGGCAGGTTACATGACCTGTGAGTTAATTGTAGTGCCAGTATTAGCTGGTTTCTGGCTTACCCAGCTGTTTTGGGATATATGGCATTGCTTGAGACAGTATAACTTGGAAAAGGCCCAAGTTGGGGTTAAGTCAGAGATCAATGGGTTTGATTTGGCAGAGTGAAGGTCAATATGCATTGTTTTTAATCCTGTGTAAATAGTTACTAATTAAATAAAAAGGAACCTACAAAGGCTTAGTGTCTCACAAACACACTCAGTATCTGATTAAAAAAACAACCGTATGTGATACCACCGCTCGGATAAATGCAAATAATCACAATGAAGAGATGGAAAGCTGTCCCAAGCTTTAGAGGAAGGTTATATGCTTTGTGCCTGTCAGTTCAAACCTGATGTGGTTGACCTACACTCTGTAAATTATGCTGTTTTCATGGACCACCATCAGCTTTAGTCCTCACATTTTCTCTTAGCTTAGAGATGAGAATTTTTGTGTGGTGATATTTCAGAAGAAGTCTGCAATTGAGATAGTTCTATTATTTGCCTCCATTTAGGATTACTGATTTGTAGACCTAAAGCCACTGAGGATTGTTGCTATGATATTGGCAGGAAAAATAAGTGTTGATGTTTAAAATAAATCAATCACTATGTGTCCGTCTATCTGATAAGAAGTTATTGCTATATCCTGGAGGCTCACCGGCTGACTGTTTACAGTATTGAGTGATGAGTGTGGTATAACACATTAAAGATAACCTATAAAATAAAGTTGTTCACACAAAGAAAAGGAAGGATGAAAGAGCATAGAAGGGTTAAGTATAGCAAGTCTTTCTCTGTCCCTCGAGCCAACTCTCATACAACTACATGGAGACTTATTATTTATTATGAAAGCTTGGCCTTAGGTTAGGGTGGTCTCACTAGCTCTTATAACTTATATTAATCAATTTATATCAATCTGTATTTTGCCTTGTAGGTTTTTGCCTTACATCCGTACTGCCCATCCCGTTTCCTCAGTGCATCTTGCTTCTCCTTGGTATCTGGTATCTAGCTAGATTCCTCCTCCTCTTTTTATCCCTGCCTGAAGTCCTGCCTATATACATCCTGCTGTATGTATAGATATTGGCTGTTCAACTCTTTATTAAACCAATCAAAGAAATATATATTCACATGATATATAAATATCCCACAACAGATGCGGAGACAGCTCAATGGATAAATGTTTGATGCATATGTCTGGTGATGCAAATTCAATGTAATTCACCCCCAGGGACCCATATAAAATATAAGGAATCCACTAACTGCACAGAGTTGATTTCTGGGATCTATTCCTGTACTATGGTGTATATGTGCATGCAAGCACATAATAATAGAGGAAATAAATGAAAATGTAAAAATTAAAAAGAAGCAACACTAGAGATACTAGTAGACTTTCATAGATTAGGCAAAAAGACAGGAAGGTGATGTGGGATTCCCCTCTGTATGCTACAAATATGATTTATTACCATTGGCTGTTAAAGAAGCCATTTCAGCCAATGGCTTAGTAGAGTACAGCCAAGCAGGAAATCAAAATAGAGATATAGAGAAAAAAAAAAAGATGGAGTCATAGAGAGTCATGTAGCTGCTGAAGGAGAAAGACAACAGCCTCCAGCCAGAACCTTACCGGTAGGCCACAGCCTCGTGGCGATTCATAGATGAATAGAAATGTGTTAATTTAAGATGTAAGAGTTAGCTAGAAATATGCATACGCTATTGGTCAAGTAATGTTGTAATTAATATAGTTCTGTGTGATTATTTGCGTCTGGGTGACCAGGAAACAAACAAGCAGTCTCAGTCTATAGGAGAGCCAAAGGTAAAGACTGACATTGGTTCTCTCAGTGTGGAGTAGCAAAGGTTTGGGGAATGAGCTTCTGCATGCTAGGTGGTAGAAAGCCTACTTGGGATTTTCTACACACTTGTCAATAATAACCTTCTTCAACTCTAGTATCATGAGGATTTTTTCATTTTTATTTTTCGAAGTAAGAAAACAAATACTGAGTGAGCAAGATGTCCCGTAGGGGCTGCTGACCAGCACACATGGAGGTCATACTTTCCCTAGAAAACATTTTCTTCTTTTCCAGTCTCTCTGCTTAAAATCAATTCCTCTTACTTTAGTTCTTTTCCAGAGTTCCTGATCAAACAGTCTGTACTTACAAAGAAAGATGTGACCAAATTTGCAGAGGCAAATCAGTATTCTAACACAGGCATCTCCATGCCAGATTGCAGTGAGTTACCACTTACATTTAGTCCAACTCAAGCTTCAAATTTTTAATAAGTGATATATTCATTAAAGCAAAAAAATAAGATGTGTATTTTAGTGAGGCACAATGAATAACATATAAACAGCGTTTCAGACACAGACTACTATAAAAAGGATTTTTCAATAAGTAGAAAAACAAGCTCACAAGCTGTTTTTGAAAAAAATATCCAAAGAGATAAAGCTAAACCATCAAGTAAATGTAGCAAGTTAAAAACAGTTATTCATCACACAGGTTGCCAGATTTAAAAAGTTTCATCTTAGATGGCGTATTGTTCTGTACCATGTTTTGTCCTAAGAACTTAAAACAGTTTTGATGACCTTGGAAAAATTGAAGAAAATTGGCATATAGTAAGGAGAATGAAGAAAACTAAGACCAGAAATAAAAGGAGGAGCAGGAGGAGTTTTTCTAGAAGCTTTTAAGTTCAGAAAAGTCTGGGGAAAACGACAGGGGAAGCATTATTAACAGTGACAGATTGGCATCATTGATTATGAAATTAATGGAAGCAGGAAGAACCTGTCTTTGAGCTTTTATCCAAAGATTTCAAATGTTTTAAGAGTCCCATGGTCAGTTCTTTCAAAAGAGACTGATAAATTGAACATTATAAAAGCACAGATCAAGGCACTGTCATTCAGTTTTCTGGGATCATTGTGGTTCTCCCTAAGGATGCCCTTTCCACCAAGATAGAAGCCTAACGTCTGACAGCCATAAAATATGACATGGTCTCTAATGATCCAGAGATGGGGAGGCTCAGCTTCACAGCCATCTTTCCAGTAGTTTCCTGTGCAAAAAGAAAGTTGACTTGGCAATAAATAACCCATTTGACCATAGTCAGAGAAAACTGTTAGACAACCAGATGAACAGAGATCATTTTGAAAACAGAAGAAAAATGACCCTTCTCTTAGAAAAGACATACTGATAAATGAAATGTTCACAGTGGCCTCTGTTACCCATTTAAAAAGTAAGAACATCAGGGGCACATCAGTTAGTGTGGCTAAGCATAATTTTCAAACCATCTGCAGTGTCAGGCACTGAAAAATCCATGAGTCACAGCAAAGTAGAATATACAGAGGATTTCTGTGGTATAAGTGTTTAGCATGACTGAGTACAGTTTCTATACTGGGATCTTTAATTAAGGAGCCCAGAAAAATTATCTGATATTCATGAGGGCCAGTAAAACAGTGGCATTGTCTTCATCCTTCTTTATTCTATAAGAGCCTGATCTCCTAAAAGGATAGACTATTGAATCTACTTTTAAACTGAAACACAATTACTGGCCTCAATTTTGTAGTTTGGTATGGATTTTTGTATATGGACACAAATTTCAGGCTATTTTTAATATACTGTTTCTACAGTTGTTTAAGTTGGTATACCTATGCAGCTCATTTAAAAATGTAATGTAAAGTTCTAGTTCTTGAAAACTATTATTACAAACTATTTAGGATAATTAAGAAATGCAAGTTAGTAGCTAGTCATTTACAATAATCAAAATTGTAGACATATTAGATATGTTTTCAAGGTCAAAAGTTATATTTTAGATAGATAGGTGGTTTTCAGACATTTAAAAGATATACAGAATATGGCATTTAGGATGCTTTAATAACATAAGGCTTTTTATGACAGTGAGATATCAGTTACTTGCAGCAACAATCTACTTCAAAGAAGATGCATCAAAGAACATCCGCACAAAGTTTGCTTTCATTGTGACAAAACTAGCCACTGGAAAAGGAACTGCTCTTGTCTCGACTGCTGACATTTGACATTATGCTGTACACATTGGACAACCAGAACACATAGGAAATTGAGCGACAAAATTTACCAAGAGAAGGTAGCCCAGTCCTTCAAAATTTCTGTGGTATAGAAAAGTCTGTCACATACTGTGTGCCTGTAGGCCAAAGAAGAATGACCCAACATTACAGAGGAACCTGGCGTGACTCTCCAGGCAGCCAGCTGTCTATGACAAATCTACAGTTTTGGAAGTTGCTTGTTCTGCATTTCATGCTTACTCAGCTAATATTTTACCTTTCCTGGTCTTTGATAGGGTTGAAGACTAAATAGTTATAGTTTCACAGTTTTCTGTGTTACCAAAATCAAAAAGGAAACACATTAAATAGATGTAAAGTTTATAAACATTGAAAGATCTAAAAGCTTAAGCTGTTAAATCTAAGAAACTGTTTTAAGGTCTAAAATGGTACTTTGGGGTTGGTGATACAAGTTATGAGAGAAAGTGATTTAGGTTAAAAAAAAAACTTTGGACTCACCAAGATAAAATAGATAATAGAAATATTTCTCCAAAGTTGTCAAATACAGATAGACTAGACATTGTGAATGTAATTCTTACTTGCTAATTGTTCTTATTGTATATAATTTTACTGTGTTAGAGTTAAAATCTTTACCTTCTATTTAATAAAGAGGAGAAGATGTGGCATAATATATAACACTGTGAACCTTGAATTTGTTTTGGATGAATTAAATAAAATCAGCCTTGGTCAGGAGGAGGAGCTTGTAACATAAAGTTGGCATAAAGTACTCATGGAGAGCCAGAGGACATCTAGAAGACAGAGAGACACACAGGAAGTAGTAGGGAGGGACTTTGAGTGTGATAGTCTGTTTTTGGTTTGGCAGAGGGGAAGAAAATTCTTTTTGGTGACTAATGAAGAGGGAAGACTGGCTTGTTGTCTCTCAACTTCTTTGAGCTGGCATGTTTTCACCTCAGCCTCTGATTCCCAAATCTTACTATGGAAACAATCCTCTGAAATGTCCACAGTGGTGTATTATTTCTATTTTGATAAATAAATCTTGCCTGAAGTTCAGAGGCAAAGCTAAAAGCACTAGAGGTCAGGTAATAGTGACACACACCTTTAATCCTAGGATTTGGAAGATAGAGGCAGATGGATCTCTGTGAGTTCAAGGCTACCCCGGTCTACACAAGATCAATGTAGAAACAGATCCAGGTGGTGGTGCCTCACCTTTGATTCCAGTATTAGGGAGTCAGGCCTTTATTCCCAGTACTAAAGGGAATATAAAATGAGAGGAGAGAGAGGCTGAGTCTCCTTGGTTTGTGGTCACCCAACCTCGATAGAGGTAAGGCTTCTCTAGTGTCTTAGCTGCTTTGCTTTTCAGGTTTTCAGGTTGAACCCCAATTTCTGTTTCTGGTTTTTTTTATCATTCATGCTACACATGTTTGTGAGAGATTTTACAGATTGGGCTAATTAATTGGGTTAGGGCCCGTTCTCAATGTGGAGAGCATCATTCTATAATATGGGGGTTCCTGAAAAAAGAAAATAGAGAATGCAAAATGAAAAGTAGCATACAACTCTTTCTGTTTTCTTATTGTAGACATGGCTGCTTCAAGCTCCTACCACCGTGACATTCCCTGCCATGACTGACCAGTACCCTACAATGGTGATACAGAATAAAACTCTTTATTCCTTCAGTCACATTTGTCAGGGATTTTGTGGCAATACCAAGGAAATTATTAATCTTTCTATAATCAACTGTAATAAATTTTGGAAGGCTACAAGCAAGTTGGTTTATATTAACATACCCTTGTTTTTCTGGATCTTTCTGTTTTGTTTTGGTACAGTTTAAATTCCAAGTTGGAAACTAGATGCAAGCATTTAGTTAGGATTGTTCTGAGACTGGGATGTAGACACTCCCATCTACAAACAGCTTTGCTTTCCCATAATTCCCTTTCCTCCTCTACCCTAAAATTACTTGGCTGGTCGACACTTCATTCTGATTTGTTCACTAGGCTAGAAATCCCATCAGATCTGGAATTGTGTCTGTTTTCTTCACTATAGTATCCATCACCTGGAGGAAGCCCACAATATGATGAATGACTGTTGTCATTGTTATTGATCAAATGAATTATGGTAATATTGGGTTGGGAATTATAGAGATTGGAAGAACACCGGTAGTTATGAAAATGATGGTCTGTGTGGCTTTGTCATACAAAATCATCCTGAAGAGGTTTGATTCTAGTACCCACCCTGCCAAAATAATCAATCAAGATTCATGATGAGAAATATTTTCTTCATGATTGTAGGGTGACCTGTACTCTCCCCAGGAATATTACTTCCTTCTCAACCTTCATTTATCCCTTTCTCTCCCTCTCTTCCCTGTTCTCTCTCTCTCTCTCTCTCTCTCTCTCTCTCTCTCTCTCTCTCTCCATTTCTGAATTTTAGTTTTAAAAACAAAACTTTATTATGTAACTATCACTAGCCTAGAACTTTTGCTCACTCCTCTCTGTCCTGCCCAATGATATGATTACAAGTGTGAAATTATACGTGGCCAGTTAATTTTTAAAACTATTCTGTCAGGTAACATCCAATTTTATTTATGTGCATGAAACTTTCCACTTATCCCAGCAGTATTTATTGCAAAAACTATCAATTATTTTGGCACTATTGTCAGATATCAGTTGACCATTAATGTAAGGGTTTTGTCCATATTCATCTTTGTGTTTCTCACCCATGCCTACTAATATCTATCCTTATGGCAACATGCCACTGCCTTGGTTCTCTCTTTAAATAAGTTTTAAAATTCGAAATCTGTGTGTCTTTAACACTTGATCATTTTAGTGATTGTTTTTATTACACATTGCTATCAAAATTTTACGATCAGTCTGTGATTTTCTTAAAAGATTTCAGATTGCCTGTTGCTAGGATTTAAACTGAATTATATACCAAAACTTAGAAATATTGTCAACATAACAACATTAAGTCTTTCAAATAAAACCATAAAGTGATGTGGGATGTACTTCTGTATATTTGTTGCTTTATTGGCTGATGAAAAATGCTGCTTTGACTTATGGAAGGGCAGAATAAAGCCAAGAAGGAGATCCAAATATATATATATATATATATATATATATATATATATATATATATATATAGAGAGAGAGAGAGAGAGAGAGAGAGAGAGAGAGAGAGAGAGAATAGGTGAAGTCAGGAAGAGTCCATGTTGCTACCAAAGGAAATATATGTCCCAAAATCTTACCAGTAGGCCACACCCTCATGGTGATACACAGATTAATAAAAATGGGCTTGTTTAAGATGTAAGATTTAGTTAACAAGACTAAGCTAATAGGCCAAATAGTGTTATAATTAATATAGTTTGTGAGTGATTATTCGAGTGTGAGCAGTCAGGAAACAAATGAACAGTCTCTGTTTGCAAATGGCACCTGAACAACTGGGGCTGAAATTCATTGCCTGCCACCCACCTGGAACCTTACTGGTAGACCACTTCCTCATGGTGGTACTCAGATTAATGGAAATGGGTTAAGTAAAGATGTAAGGCTTATACTGTAAGAGTCACTGACTTCTACTCTACTGTCTGCATGATAGATGAGTACTTTGATGGAGTCTTTAAGGATTTTTAAACTATACCAATATTTATTATTAATCTTATCACCTTTATGTGAAATTTATCCCAATGATGAGTGACTATTGACAGAAAATACATTTAACATCATTAAGTCATCCTTAAAGGCAGTAGGCGTCTTGTAGAATATGTACTGTATCTGAAGATAATACAGTCTCTCTATATAAGAAATCTTCAATAAGCTGGGAGGTGGTGACTCACACCTTTAATTCCAGCACTCAGAAGGCAGAGGCAGGCAAATCTCTATGAGTTTGAGGCCAGCCTTGTCTATAAGATCTAGTTCCTGGACATGCTCCAAAGCTACAAAGAAATCTTGTCTCAAAACAAAAAACAAAAAAAACCCCGCATCAATAAATACTTATTAAATGTACAAATAAACAAACGGGTATTATTCTGCAAGAAGAAATTAGAAGAATAATATCTATTACATCTTACTTGTAATTTTCAAATCAAAAAAATATGGGTGGGGACACTTCATAGACTCATGGTTTCAGATGTTTCACTTATGGTCACTTGGCTATGGACATTCTAGGCCTGTGGTGAAGGAAAATGTAGGCTACAAGTGTGTAATGCATGTTACAGAACAGAGCTGTACATCTTATAGAAAAAAGGACAGAGATAGAGACAGACAGACACACACACACAGAGGAGAGAGGGGTTGGGAGAGAGGGAGGGAAGGAGGAAGGGAGGAAAAGAAAGGGGGTGAAGGAAGGAGGAAGGGAAGGAGAGAGGGAGGGAAGGAGAGAAAGATTGCCTTCAACGTTATGTCTTATACAACCTACTTCCTTCAACTAGATTTTATCCCCTTGTAGCCCATTCACCATAAACCCATGGATGGATCATCTATTGATAAAATGACATCCTCATTGTCAAACTACTACTCATAAGTTTCAGCATTGGAGCTTTAACCAACATTTTCCATTTCAACCACAAAGCATGGTGACTGTTAATATTCTAGGGAATGACCACTTTGTTTAAGTTCTTAAGCAAGAGCAGAAACGCCAGGCTCTGACTTCTGTGAATGACCATGCAGTGCCAACCAAGGAAAATTCTCTGCTGCTTCATAAAGTTAGGACTGGGAGGTGTTTCCTGTGCCTTAATGAAAACGTACAGAGTGGGTCAGTCTATCAATCTTCATTTAGATATAGGAAACTGGGATCGAATGTGAACAGCTGAACACATGTTCACCTACCCATAAGCAACGCTCAGTCTGCTGGAGGACTGGACTTGCTCGCAGTAGGCTAGTACAATGCTCTGCACTGGCGTTAGCCATTACAGCCGGGGACACATTTGCTGACACACAGAAACACACAGCTGTGTCCGTTCAAAATGTGAACTCGGTAATAATATAAAGAACCTATTTAATAGGGCCAAACCTTGGAGAAGCATTTTTCTTTTTTGATTGAGTACTCTGTCACGCTAATGGGACAATCACAGTTTCACAAATCATTTAGTTAAGACAATTTCTGGGATAATTACCCTGTCAGAGAAATTTAAAAATACTGAAATTAAGGTTGAAATCTGAAAGTTATGCACAGCCTTTCTTTTCTTCTTCCTTCATAAAACCACCAATAGTGTCCAGAAGTCCATGAATACCCTGACACTGTAAACCTGAGATCAAATAAGGAGTAATCAATTTTCCACAGTGGTTTAGAAGGTCCATGGAGAGAAGCATGTTTCAGCTGGATACAGAGCCAGGGACTTATTATTTTGAGGTAAAGTGATTTTAGTGGGTTTGCCAAAAGAAATAATTTAAGAAATTACAAAAACTAATATATCTTCAGTGATCCTTTTAATGCTCATAGCATTAATTTACATGAATATATGTGTTTATAATTAAAATCCTAAGCTTTTAACCACAGAATCAAAGGACAAGCAGTGATATTAAGAGGTGGTTGGGTGTACATATACCGTAGGGAGAGCAATATGATAGGTCAGTACTCTCAGGAAGAGACTAGGGCTATGTTGTCTGATATACTAACAATTAGATGCACGTCTTTATTTAATTTAAATGATAGAACAGATGTAAAGGAAAGTGAAGGAGAGGAGAAAGGAGAGAGAAAAGGGAAACGCAAAGAGGCAAGGAGAGGGAAAGGAAGAGGGTGGGAGAGGAGAGGAGAGGAGAGGAGAGGAGAGGAGAGGAGGGGACAGGAAAGGAGAGGAGAAGGGAGGAGGGGAGAGGAGAGGAGAGGGAAGGAAGTGAGCCTAGGGAAGAAAATGAACCTATGGAAGGAAGGGGGAAGAAAGTACAGAAGAGGAGAAGGGGAAGGAAATGGGACACAGGAAGAAAAGAAAAGGAAATAAAGGGCTAGTCTTTTTTAAAAATATTTATTTATTCATTTGTTATGTATACAATATTCTATCTGTGTGTATGCCTGCAGGCCAGAAGAGGGCATCAGACCTTATTACAGATGTTTGTGAGCCACCATGTGGTTGCTGGGAATTGAACTCAGGACCTTTGAAAGAGCAAGCAATGCTCTTAACCGCTGAGCCATCTCTCCACCCTCTAAAGGGCTAATCTTACTCTGACATTTCCCTTATGGTTCATGGAGAGAGTCAGGCTATTTCAAAATGATGTGAACAACATAAGCATGGTCCAGAAAGGCCACAGAAGAATTTCAGGCCTCTGTTCAGGGAAGCCATTCAAAGAGATAATTTCAGACATGAATCCTGATGATTAGAAAGATAGGCAAATAAGTGTAGGAAGGGCAAATAATCAAAATCAAGGGAAATGCTAGACTAATGAGAGATTGTTAATATCATAAGCATGGATTTTAATATTAGAAATTGTTTGGTTTTTAACCAAGGAACAAAAACCTATCTAAGAGACAGATGGTGGTGGCACACACCTTTAATCACAGCAGTCCGGAGCCAGAGGCAGGCAGATCTCTGCGAGTTTAAGGTTAGTCTGGTAACAGAGTGAGTTCCAGGATAGCCAGGGGCACACCTTGCCTGGAAAAACCAAAACTAAGAGAATAATAACAATAAAAGAAGAAGAGGAGGAGGAAGAGGAAGAGGTGGAGGAGGAGGAAGAGGTGGAGGAGGAAGAGGAGGAGGAGGAGGAGGAGGAGGAGGAGGAGGAGGAGGAGGAGAAGGAAAGAAGCAGAAACTATCAAGGCTAACAGGGAAGTTGGAAGCCCATCGGAAGCTCTACAATGCAACCACTTCCATTCTATTCTATAAAGTGGTCAATCAGCCCTAAAGGCTTAATGTAGGTTAATAATGAGGCCGTATTTGTATGTTAGTAATTGTGTGGAAATGATACACCAGTAGGAGGCCATATTTGTAAGATGCCACAACCAGGGCCAGCATAGGGAAGGATAATAATAGGTTGCAGATTACATCGTTTATATGGAGTAAAATGAATAGGGCTAGTACAAAGTCTGGTCATGAGGTTGGTAGAATAGCTATGAGGACCTTAGTGCCAAAGTTTTGTCATGAGGCCGTCAGCTATGGGTGGTATGCATCTTGCAAGGAAAGACAGACACTTCCCATAACATAAATGATCAATACATTTTGGATACTAATCATAGAAAACTGACAAATAAAAAATATTTATCTATTAATAAAGGTGGAAATTTGCTGAAAATTTTGCTACTGTCCATATCCAAACCACGGGGCTATATCACAGGAGTCTTTGGTTAAAAATTCATTCCTGGACATTTGTTGATTCTAAAACAACCTTTATGCCCATGTCATTGTGTTTTTATCAGAATGTACCATGGACAAGGTCATAAATGGCAATAAGTTGTTGCTCACAGCTCACAGTGACAATCTCAGTTTCTGATAAGGCAGGATGCTAAATATCAAGACAGTGACAACCTCAGTTTCTGATAAGGACCACATCACGATTCATAGATATCTGTTTTCTATGTCATCACACTGAGCAAACGACAGAGTAGAACTCTGATGTCTTATAAACTAACTGGTCCCATTTTTCAGGAACAACTCTGGTGACTTAATCACATCCCAAGAATCTGACCTTCCAACACTTCTATCTTGAAGACTAGGATTTCAACAAAGAAATATTGGAGGTCATAAAATATTCTGAAGGTCATAAAAGTGACAATAAAGGGTGTGCAAACGGGTCACATACTTTTTTCCTATGGACATTTTAGGAGCAGATGTTGTAGTTTGGACTTCATGATCTAATCAATAAATATTTTGTGGCAATAAAATGGTTTCAATGAGTACTAATTGCTGAAAACTGAAATTCTAGAGAACGATATTCTAAAACTAATTATCAAATGTTGCTTCTGTGACTTTGGGGGTGGTAGTATCAAAATTTTTTTTTAACTCAAAAAGGTATTTATGGAATTTTCATTACAATTGGACATGATATCAGAAATTTAAAACAAAAAAGAAAGGTCCATCTTTCCTGATGTAACATCACAAATTTGCTTGAATATATGTTTTACGTTCTCTTTCCTTCCTTGTTTTTTTCTTATAATTAAATAAATGTCTGTGCATTAGAAGTAAGTAGCTGGTGTATAATTGAATCTGCAGTTAGCATCTGTAGCTTCCGTCAGTAACTTAAATTCTGCTGAGTGGACTTGTATCGATAGATATAGATACTGAGAAGTAGAAGTGTTATGTTGCTATGCGTCCCTAAAGAGAAATCTTGCAAAGATCTTCCACCTGCTGGGAATTTCTGACCTGCTTTTCTGTGCTATGGAAAAGAAGGAAGCCATGACAATTGATAAAATTCTTGAGTGGAAGCGGAAAAGTTTTGTGTGGACTTTAGAGACGTTCAGGAGACCTCACTCATTTTGAAATACAAAAATGATACGTTTATGTTTCCTTGTAAATGTACTTTGTGTACTCCTGGCTTTAATCTTTGTGTTTTTCCTCATTGTGGCATTTCTTACTCAGTAAAAACTGGAAGTAGGTTTCTTCCTTGAGTTATCTGATATTTATATTGTGGTGAATTTGATTTCAATTTTAGGCTTGGGAAAAATTGCTCATTGTGTTTCATAAAAAAGTACATTGCTGCTGCTTTATATAACAGTAACTCATAACAGGGCTGACGGAAGTAACTTTCAGTTTCAGAATACATATACCGTGGAGAGATAAAACACTTTAACATTTGTTTCAGATTCATCTATGAATCTATGTTTTATTAAGAAATGATTAACAAATATAAAAATACAAAAAAAAGTGATGACTGTTTGACTTCCAGTGTTGTGCTAAGTAAGATTTATTTTAAGGGTCACTCTATAGGGCCAGAGAATATAATAATCATTTTAAATATTTAAGAAGTTGCCCATAGGACTCTGACATGTTACAAAATGTAGTTTGCCTAAAAGAAGTGCAAATATATTCGCATATATTATGTATACATATATATATATATATATCTGAAAAATAATTGAAATACTAGGTTCATTTTTGCTTAGTAGGCTTTGTATTGTATTGTATTGAATGTTTTATATCTAATTAAATATTCTAATTTCAGAGTTTTTTGTGTTGGAGATGGGAAATTGAATACACTAAATCCATTATACTAAGGACTTTATAATAATTCATCATGCATAAATAGTCCATATCTGAGTAAATTATGTTTGGTCCATACAATTTGTAGAAATATTTATGGCTGAGGTCAAGTTGATTTAACAAACTTGGGAGACATTGGAAAGCCCCAAACTAAAGTCTGAACATGAGCTATGGTCTTCCAAACTTAGATAATTAACTCATTGGAATGAGGATGTAGATAGTATCTTTTATTATAAAATCTGCATATTTACTAAAATAAAAGGGATAAAATCACTTAAACTTATTTGGCAATAATTTAAAAAAATCTCACCATGTATTAATTTATAGTAATAGCATATAAACTAAGAACTATTAAAGGGAAAAGTAAGATTATAGCAGGAAAATGAAGCCAGGCAGTGGTGGATCATGCATTTAAACCCAGAATTTGGGAGGCAGAGGCAGGTAGATGTTTGTGAGTTCAAAACCAGCCTAGTTTACAAAGCAAGTTCCAGTATATCCAGGACTGTTACACAGAGAATCCCCGTCTTGAAAAACCAAACAAAAACAGGAAGAGGAACAACCTTGCTAGTGACTGACTGGATTCTAAGCATTCATTGGTAGTGTTCAGAATTGTATGTTGTGAGGCATGTACGTGAAACAATAAGGCTCTTCTTCAAATTAGAAATCAACATATTAAAACAACTTCTAAGATTGAGGTTTTCCATTTTCTTATAATTTTTCATTATTTTTCCCCATAGAACAGAAAAATCTAAAGAGTATTCTAATACCTTAATGTTTATATCACACTGCTTTTTATTAATCTAACTTTAAGTGATTTATTAACTGAAACCATACTGGACATTGTTGTGTGCAAATAGCCCTCATTCCTTGGATATATTCACTTTTGTGAAAATGAGATCCTATAGCTAAGGTTAAGGCTGACAGAGCGAGCTTCCTGTCACCATTTGTCATGGAATCACAGTTCCTGTGAATTATCAGATATGTTAGTGTTTGCTTTCGAGGTTACCTTGTCTGAGGCAAGATCAAGGAAAGTTAAGTGTCAGTGACTTCTAGGCTTCAGCTTGTGTGTGTAGTTAGAGAGATAGACGTGGAGTTGTCTTGCTTAGAACAAACTAGTCAGTTGACTGTGGATACGTGTACTCAGGTCATCGATATGCAGTAAAGAGTGTGCTCTTGGAAGTGATGTCCACGACACATTTTAATAAAACAATATCTAAACTACCTTCCCGAAAAACTCCATTAACAAGAATCAAATATCTTCAAAACTAAATGACAAGCCGTTTCCTTTTGAACCATAAAATGTTAATCAGGTGTTCAGAAGGGAATGAACTGGCCTAGGGCCCAAAGACATGACTTGACATAGGACCCCTACGTTTTCCTTGTGGACAACATTAACCGGAGGGAAAGCTGACATGTAGTTTTAAAAATATGAGTCTGTCATGGAAATCAAGACCAGCTGGCGCCGTTTCATAAGAAGGGAAAAAGAAGAATTTCCACTATATTTGAGAACCCTTAAGTCTCGTTTGTTGCCACTGGGCACCGGGGTAACAATACCTACTGTAATTGTGTTTCATAATCATGGAAAGCATTTGTCATGACTGACGTTGAGACTTTCCATAATTTTATGTTGGCGTTCATACTAGAAGTATAATTTGAAGAAGCATAACATGAAAACATAAGCAATTTTGTTTTCAAACTTGTGTGAACGCTGTGAAATTCCCTTATGATTTCAAGTTTTGTCTGCACTTTATTAACTATGGGAGGTAAAACATTGTGTGTCAGCGTTCCTTGGGGCGTGCTGCTCCTGTTAAACAGCACCAAACCTTTCTATTTAATATGATATATTTTTCACTTAAGAAGGCGTAACAGTCCAACAGTAATAACATAACAGTAATTTAAAAATTTTCAACAAAATTTTCTTATAAGAATAAGGATGACTTTTTGTTGTTCAGGAATATTAAAAGTTATGATGAAGACAAAGCTTCAGGACACATAGGTGAAGATGTATAGTATAAAAACTGTACACTTAATTTTACCTGTGTGGGAGTATAAAAGATGCACCACATTTTAACACTGTTTGTCTGTGTATGCATGTGTGCGTGAGCATGTGTATCTGTATTATACTGCTCTTTTCAAGTTCAAAGTTCATAGTCAGGGCTCCTCAAACCCAAATAATCATCAAAACAGCTCAGCGGTGGCAGCCAACACCCTTAATGCCAGCACTCAGGAGGGAGGTGCTGGTGGATCTCTGAGTTCAAGGCCAGCCTGATCTGCAGAGGGAGTTCCAGGTCAGGCTCTAAAGCTACACAGAGAAACCTTGTCTCCAAAAAAAGAGGGGGGGGGGAATCAAATTTTGCATTTGGGTGGTAGTGCATTTTTCTATAAGATATATGAAGAGAGAATAAAGCTGCTATATGTCCTGTGGTTTTTATTGGTATAACAAAAGTGAATACTAATTTAAAATATATGATTAAGAGAATTAGAAATAACATTTGCGCCCAAGTCATCAAAATAAGTATATTAGGGCTGGTTTTGTTTATGGTTTGTTTTCTTATTTATTTGGTTGTTTGGTTATTCGAGATAAGGTTTCTCTGTGTAGCTGACTATCGTGGAACTTACTCTGTATAACATGCCGGCCTCAAATTTGAAGATCTGCCTGCCTCTGCCTCAGGAATGCTGAGGTTAAAGGTGTGTGCCACTACTGCCCAGTGGGGGGAGATTGCTGTGGGAGCACATTCTACTCCTTCAGTCAATAGCCTCTAAGATACCAGCCCACTTGAATGTGGTCTCTTTTGCATTAAAAAGCAGCGCTAGCTGTGCACTTACTCTCTTGCTTAGGCTCCTGTTTTTGGCTGCTAGACTGTTCCTGGTCTCACAGAGGGCTGTTGTCTAGGACAGTGAGCTGTAAGTTCTTCCCCTTAAACAAATAACGCTTTTATTAATCATAATTCTAAACTGGTGTGGTATCGTTTTTTGACTTACACCTTCAGCGGTTTTTATATCAAGGCTTCTAAGCAAGAAAATAATTTTAGGAGCTTCTATTACATTTTTGTTTTTATAATATAGCCTAGCCTGTGCTTTATTATCTGAAGAACAGGATATGGAGAACCAGCTGTTTCATGCAATGTATTCCACTGAAACGCTATACCATTTATTGATGATGATCTTTAAGTGTAGCTATCCCAATTAAACACTGGCAAAACAGTAAATCAGGTTTCACAGCAAGTAGTTTTGTTTAGAAATAAACCACTTTTAATTACTTATGTGATAAATTATAACATAAAATATCCCATTCTGGTGTAAGGTTTTGTTTTACCACTCTTGTGCCTTTCATTCTAAAATTTGACTGGGAAAGGGTATGAGGACATCTTAGGCATCTCTGGGCATGACTTGTTTGTCTACTTTTGACACTTCTGTAAATGATAATGGAAATGAATTCATACCACTGTGTTAAACACAGACAGGTAGACAAAAAGATGGAGAACAAAATACAAAGAGGTCTGCAGAACAAGTCCTCAAGAGCCAGGACTTATTTGTCTTCTGTGCATTTTTCCCCCATCATCCAGTCTAGGGGATGGATTGGGTAGTTGCTTGCAGGTCTTTCTGAGTTTCCTGATGGAGCTTCTGATTCACTGGCAGCTGGGATATAACCTAGGATGAGAGCCACAGTGAGCTCCACTCTTTCTCCAACCAGTTATCAGAGTTCACTGTGGTTCAGGCTCCAGAAATCCCACTCTGGCAACCTACAGATGGAATGTATTCCAAGCATGTGTTTAGTTTGGCTTCAAGTATAAGAGAAAAAAATTGCTACTGACATTTAAACAAATTAGGAGTTTTCATGTAAAATTTCCTTTGTCCGATTTTTGTTGAATATTGAAAATCTAGGAACTCAAGTTAGCACGCTTCCTTGGCAATGTTAACGTCAGGAAAAAGAGTTCCTTTATCCCCAGAAAGGCACTCCCCATTCCCAGTCTCACTCTGCCACTGCCTTTATCACAGGAGTCTTATTCCTTCTTTGCTCCTTCTAACCCCACCCCACCTCCATGGTGACTGGAAACTAGGGGTGACTGAGGTGGAAGACAGTATGGACTCTGCTACTTCTCTATATTCAAACAATGGTGACGAGCAGAGGGTTACAGACTTCTCTTCAGGATTCCAATCATCCTGGTGAGAACCCAGCGCTTGCAACTTTATCTGAAGAGTGTTCCCTAAAGGAAGAACCAAGTTCCATATAAGGAGAAGAAATGGCATTAAATGCAGTTCCTGCACTTATCTCGAGAACACTGCCTACAGCTGTGAACCAGGAAAGCCCCTCAGAGAGACTCTTCTGTTGTTTCCAAAACAAAAGACCAGGGAGAGAATGAAGGAGAAGAAAAAAAAAAACTGCATGAAAGGTTTGTTCCTTAATTTGAGTCCACCAAGATGAGCAATGACGATTGCACAAGGAACGCAGACACTAATTACTCTGAAACTCATCTCCCGCTGCAGTCAGTTAGCTATTTATTTTAGGACCCACTTCGCAGTGACTTTCTTTCTTGTTAAAAAACTTGGTGAGTCTTGCCACATCCTTCCCTTATCTGGATTTCACCTCCCTCTCCTCTTTCAAAATTGCCCTTTGGGGAATCTTCTCTGATGAATGCTACTATAAGCAAACAACGTTTTTAAAGTATTAATTTAATTTTGAGATATTTATCAGAATCTTCCCATCACATGCACATGGACGTACTGAGTAGAATAAAAGTTATATTTCTTTAAAAGGAGTAGGTAGGAACTGAAAGATCAATACTCAACACTCAAACCTATTACTCAATAACTCTTTGAAATAAACAAAAAGTATCATTAATCTTTCTAAAAATCTAGTATAATTTTTTAGCATAAAATCTATCTATAATAGATTGGTTAAAGAAAAAAAACAAGTTGAGAGAAACCAATTTAATAGATCTTACAATATTTTTTTAATGGTGACCTGGTTTCAGTGTCATCATTTAGGTTCAGAGCCCATCTATGTGTTACAATGTTCTGTAGCTCCTATTGCTACACAGATGAAGTAAATTCATATAAACCATACCAAAGCCGTCAAGGATAACTGGTGGTAAAACTTTATTATTCAAGTTTAGATGTAACAGACATCTTTGCTGCCTGAAGATTGTTTGCATAAGAAATACACCAAGAACATGTCGTGAGTAGAAATGAACATGCACTATGAAAACAAAATGAAATAAAATGAAAAAATTCCATGTGTTGTAAGAACAGAACTACTATATCCCACAGTCTGATGTTCAAATCAGGACTACAAATTGAATGTTTTTTCTTATCAACATGAAACCATTCCATATGAAAGACATTTTCTGCTGGTGAATATTGCTGTTAGTTTTACATTGGCATTTTGAGATGTTTTCCATCCCCAACCCACCCCCAGATCAATCATGTTGTCAAATATTACACCTTAAGGAATTCAGCATTTGTTATTGTGACACGTGCCTTATTGGTAGCCATTAAGAAACTATGGTCTTATCAGCCTTGTTATAGCCTTGCCTCTTCATAGCCAACACTATAGGCTGCTTAGTTAAGATATTTACAGCTCATCTTTAATAAAAATGATGCCAAACTTTCTTGGCCCTCGGGAACCAGAGCTTTAAAGAACCCCCTTGGCCACATAATAATACTTGACACGCCTGTGGTGCCCTCCAACCAAGGATCTCAAAGTGCTTTACAAACAAGTACTACATTACCATTATTATTTTTAATATTAATATTATTATTATTAATATAGTTTTCCATTTTACAGCTGAGGAACCTGAGGCACAGAAAGAAAGAGTGATATTTCGCAGTCATTGTATTGAAGAAATAAAGGGGCAAAATCAGGATCCAGTTTTGGGACTTGTGGGTCTGAGGAAGGTTAAATACTCTTTTTATGGCAGTCACTCTCGCTTTGCTCTGGTGCAGGACAGTGTAAGCTTCCCACACTAATTTCTCTTTCAAAAGAAACATGCTTTTCAAGAGAACATGTGAGCATACTTTCTCCATTTCCATCTGTGGATTACTGCTGATTTTCACATTGTCTTCATCCCTGCCTTGGCATATTTCTGCCCTAGCATCCTCCAGAGGGTCCATTGACTATGAATAAGTGGAAACGCTTTAGAAACTGCGGCACTGTGATCAGAACCACATGAGAACACCATGTACCAGCAACTGACAACCAAAGTCAGCACTCTACGGAGAAGCTAGTGTCTCTTGCCCTCGGCCAAATCTTTGAGAACGCTGCTCTCCATAGGCCTGTTTCTAATCACTCTTAGTTGATACCCAGTGGCCTGGTCCACCTAACAGTACCTCCCTTTGGTTAGTATATTTCATTTCATATCCAGGTTGTACAGTTCCTCAGCTCTCCTTGTCTAACGAAGTCAACAAGTCTTCACCTACCAGCTAACCAAAAATGCCATGTGGTATTATTTTTGCAGTGATCCTCATTCCAAAGGCAGGTAGTATAATCCATCTCAACTATGGGCAAGAGGCTGGCATATGGCCCAGAGACAGCACGGCCACCAAACCACCAGCAGAGTCAATCCATGGTTCTTCCTCCAGAAGGCAGATGTCTCCACTTTCTAGAAAGGTGTTACTATTTGCTAACTAAGTAGGCAGGAAGTATATGAGTCTTATGACAGGTCACTTTGTGATGTTTGCAGCCACATGGCAAGAGGGTAAGAATTATTTTGATATCAATAGGGATCTTCTTCCATTTATTAAGAAAAACACTTCCCCAGGCATTTAAAATATATATGTATATATATATATACATTTTAATGTTTTTGGAGCTGTATTTGCATTAAATCATAACAGATCGTATGCACACGTGCAATCACAAACAGGATGTGCTCCCACAGGCTGCCACAAAAAGCTCTTGAAGATAATCACTGCTTCCTTCTTCTCACTACAACCTTAGGACAGAATCCCCATGCTTGTTTCCAAAATCTATCTTTACTAAAAGAGAACAGTTTAGAACAGAACATCACTATCTTAAAAGTGGATTTAACAAAACAAAACAAAACAAAACGAAACAAAAAAAAACATCTCAATATGACGTGTAGAGAGAACTGGGCAACTCGTTGCCATTTGAACAACAGAGAGGGTATGTTAACGTGTGAGCTCCATCCCTTTCTCGTGTACTTAGAGGCATGTAGTGTCTCTCTCATTCGAAAATCTTCCGAGGTGGGCTGGCTCTTTCTGGTTTTTATATCCCAAACAACAGTACTTTCGTAGGGGTGGGTGAAGATGAGAGAAAGGTAAGAAAAGGAAGAGTGTGCATGAATTGGCTCTGGCCCAATGAGGGGGCCAAAGATCAACTTGGAATCAACAAATGATTCGAAAAGAACCGCAGGTGCGAAATGGCATACTGCTTTAGATGGTACATCCGTGAAGACTTCTCCAAGAGAAAACAGTTCCAACATCATCTTGAAAGTCCTTCAAAAAAGGTTAAGTACCTAAATAGCTCACTTAAAATCCTTCACAATTTAAGACAAAACAATTCAAATGCCTTTAAAAATAAAAGCCATTTTTCTAATACACTTAGAGACATGGACTCAAAACTTTAGGTCATCAAAAAATAAGGAGTATTTTAGTGTTATTATAAACTTCCATCTTTTTTAAGCCCCAACTTTTCTCCACCAAAATATGCATAACATAAACAAACATGAAAACAAAATAATTAATAATAAAGGAATACGGAATAAGATCTAACATACCGATGCTATTCAAAAACCATCTACTGAAAGTAGACTGACCATAAATATTCCAAGCACAGTGATATGTATTTTCCAATGCTAGTCATTGCTACTAAGTCTGACTGAGGAAAAAAAATAATGGAATGAACACCAAAGGCATACATGCCAACAATGAAAAGTCGACTTTTGACTACCACGCTGAAGAGATTGCATAAAGATATCAAAGATGTCATGTGCAATATTGCCCAAGTTGACCAAATTTCTGGTATGTTGCTGATTTGGCCACTCCACATATAATGAGCCTTGAGGATTGGTACAGTGCATTTTAATATTCTTTTTCCTAAGGAAATTAAATATTGTTGTTTGGGAAATCTCCTTTTTAGATCTCTGTCACCTCTCAGATAGGCCACTCTATTCTGAGATGCATCCGCCAAAACTCCCAAAAGAGAAATGATATCAAGTCAGTTGAACGTCAAAGCTCCTCACTCCACCTCTTTATTGCAATAAAGATATTCTAATATTGTGAATATTAGAGCTATGCCACAGACAGGTGAGATCAGAATAGAGTCCTTTAAAAGTGAAACCAGAGCAGAGGGCTTAGTCCTGATTCTCTTTCTCGCCATCTTCTTTTTTTTTTCTCCTTTTTTTCTTTTTTTTTTTTAAACATGAAAACAAACCAAAAAAAAAAAAATACGCAAGAATGAAGATGAGAACACAGCATCAGAAAAGAAATTTTAACTTCATCCACTCCAACAGGCATGGACTGGTTAGCTCTACCTGCCATCCAACTCTAAGCAATGAGACTCCCGCATTGTGAGAGAGAAGCAAAACCCGACGAAACAGAACAACACGAAGCCACTGCGAATTAATGGAAAAATGGAGTGCAAACGTGACTAGAGAATGCAATAAAAACATCGGTGCTGCAGATTCCAGCAACACTTCTCAAAACGATCTCCAAAATGTTTCGTCTGAAACATAGACAAAGCAATAAAAAGAGGATATATGTTTATCATCTTAAGCATAACAAGGGGAGTTAAGAGCTTAAAATTAAAAAAAAAAAAAGTACTTGGAATGAATAGTGCTACCCTTGTATCCTAAGTAGGCATAAAAATATTTTCATTTCCTTCTTGTTTTCCACACCATTACACTGAGAACTTCCTTTGTTTCATGTTACCGTTTCCAACTTGAATGCACACACACGCACACACGCGTGGGCACGCGCGCACGCACACACACACACATACACACACACTAAAGATACCTACTGCAATAGAAATAGTTTGCTTCATAACCTGGTTTGCTACATTTGCAAATGTAAACAGCTAGGCAGAGCCAGAACTGACTCTAATGCATGATGGAATATCTTTGTTGCATACGTACACTGTAGAAAATAATTATTCAATATGTCAGGCACCATTATTTGAAATGTAATACATTAATATTTACTAGAAAAATAAGTTTTTTTTCCTATTTGTTCTCCCAACTTCTTTAATGAAATAAGTTAATCTGACAGTGCATCCAGTAGCTTGTAATATCTTCTACATCTCCGTGGCAAAAAAGAAACTACTGGTTGGGACGATATAATGCAAATTATTAAAGTCAGTCCTTGTACATACATCCTTGTAGCAAGCATTGAGGCTCGACTAACAGCACCTTAAACCAATTATTTAATGTTCAATTATTTAGCCCTATTTCCCTGAGCAGTTATGCTGAGGAGCTCTCCCTTCATGGATAGTTTGTTTCTTTTTTTAATTTTTTTTTTACAAAGCCTTAAGTATTAAAAGTACTATGAAGACATACTTCTAAGAATCCTATTTAATGCTACTTAACTAAACCTGTATAAATCTAATGAAGGGATTGATTGGTACATACACCAACTGTCAGTCTGTGGTAACGTAACCTTGCATGCTGCCTGACTACAAAGTTTGGAAATTATATTTAACCAAAAGAAAATAAATAAATACAGCAGGTTACCTTGTAGAGAAATACCATGTGTTCGGAACAAATTCAACCCATGGCCTGACATTTCTATTCATCTAGTCTTTCGAAGTGAGAGGGATTCCTTTAGTTACAAATGTGCCAAGTGAGATTAGTGACCAACAGGAGGCTTAAAAAAAAAAATCCAAACCAGTTCATCATAAACAAGAAAGAAATACGTGGCTAAAAATAAAATTACTACATAAGCATTGAGGACATTGTTTTTAAGAATGGATATATTTGGACAACATGAGTCTAAACTGCAAACAAAATGATTACCAAGTACTGGAACATCTAAAGGACCAAAAAAATATCAAAGAGGGGTGTGGATGTGTATGTACAGGCAGGGCTGGCCAGAAAAACATTGTGCCACCAACTGTCACGTTTCGTACTGCTCTCTCAACAGGCCTAACCACAGTTCACATTTCGAGGTGTAAATCAGAAACGTGGCCAATGAGAGGAGACTGATTTGAGAGGATACTATTTTCTTTCCATTGCCCTGGAGATGCATTTTTCTCCTCATCTGTCTGGGATTTCGTGATGTCTTTAAATTTAGGCAGCCTTTTTACAGACTTTTGAATGAATGGGCCAGTAGCCAGCCTAATACTGCTTTCATACGATAGTATGTAAACGCTTTAAAATTCTAGACAATATTCGTATCTTTACCAACAAATTAGCTATAATTTGATGGGCTTTTGCAAAGAGATTCCCCAGTATTCGTTAGGCAAGATATTTTTGACTTACTAGCTTTTTTTTTTTTTAAAAAAAAATTATGTGTATCATTTTCCAATCTTTCTCACTGACCATATGTTTCATTTTAAAATCTTGGTAACCTACTCATCAAAAGAAAGAAATATTAAAAAAAAAAGAGGGAATTTCATGTTGGATAAGGCAGGCTCTATGAAGTGTTTTTAATAGGTCTTCATAAGACATTACAAGCTATTGAATTCCCATCAAGAAAACCTATTTCTATTTAATTGTGCTAAGTGCTAAGGTTTTACTCTTTAGGTTTTCCATTTTTTTCCGCTTGTGCATTGTTCCTATGCAGGCCTCTCTGGATATGTGTGGTGAAGTCATATTTGTCCGTGCAAAGATGCTGGCATATGCTGCACTGGAAAGGTCCACTGTCACCATGGCAACTCATATGCAAAGCGTACATCACTTCATCCAGAAAGACAATGCCACAGTGCACACATTTTGTCGAAAGTTCATCTTGAGTGCTTCTGTCAACTTTCTCCGTTTTAACTACATTCAAGGGACCTTCACTTTTTACATTTGGTGGTGCCTTTGTTTTCTCCTTGGAGGCACCATTTGCAGTTGGCCCAGGTCTGGAATGCTTGATCGCCAAATCAAGAGGAATGTCATTGTCTGATCCAACAGCTGAAAAATGAGGAGGCAGATTGAAGGTGGGATAAGGCACATAGTTTTGGCAAGGATTTGGTAAGCCAGGCACGTGACTCAAGTAGTGTGGATTCCCAGGAACGGAGAGCTTATATTTACTCCAGAACCGCAGCCAATCAGCTTCACTCTGGAAGTCATTATGTACAAAAGGAAGTCCAAAAAGTGGGTACTGGTACTTTTCAATAGGGCTGCCTGGCGGAGAATAGTTGGGGTGTTTCGCGGGTCTCATGTATTTCTCTATGGGACTGCCTCTCTCAGAACTTCCTTTCCCTTCAGACACAGACGAACTGTTTCCTGGATCTCCAGTACTTTCCTGAGGACTCTTGATCTGAATGTGCAAAGGCTGCATCCTTTTGTGAATATCCAGGGTTTGGCTGACCAGGACTGGCTGCTGAGCAGAATGGCTTTTAGTCAATGAACCCTGGGCTTCGTATTTGCTGAGGCTTGGAAGTGGAATCTCTCTCTGGTGGCTTTCGTTTAAGTGATCTTCAGACCTCCTCTCTAAGGGGCTTCCATTGACCTGCTCCTCCCCGCTTCCCCTCTGCTGCTTGTTGAGCTGCTCAGCCTGCAGGGCCTCTGGGTTAAGGCGCTTTCTCGTTCGTCTTCTAATGATCTGCTCGCCGTTGTTCTGTTTAATGATGTTGAGAGGCCTGGGCGTCTGTAGGGAGTACACACAATACATAAAAGAGAAACATTGAAAAATACATTCGGTGCATTTAAAATTCTTCCCAAGTATAAAGCACGCTTAAGTTCAAAGCTTTTATGCTATGGGCTCACACATTCTCTTCTTTTTACTCCAAGCAGGATCGGAGGAAGTCACCAAAATGTAGTTGTTTTAACCTCACTAAATAATGTCCATCTTTGAATGGGCAGAGTAGGGAACAGAAAACACCAATTGCGAGAATGTAGCTTTTTTAGATTCAGCAGATTTGAGGGCTTTCACCACTGATGAAAAAGTTGTGAGGAAAAAAAAATCGCTTGAAGCAATGATTAAAAAAAAAAAAAAAAAAAAAAACAAGCTCCTGAGTGACACACAAATATTTCAAAAAAAAAAAGCAATTTGGGAAGCATGTATGAGAAGTAATAAAAAACAAAACAAGAAAAAGGTGCATTGTTATACACTAGATACTAAACCATGCTTCTTCCCTGGCTCAGTTCTTATATTGAAGATCCAATATGATCATCTCTACAATTGTCTCTTTAAGGGGAAATTACAATTTAAAAAGGTCAAAAAGGTGTAGACTTAATCCAACGAGACTCTAAACGATAAGAAGAGGTGAGCTCTCCTCAGAACATGGAGACGCAGCAAAGAAGGTCATTAAGAAGGAAACAGCCCCCACCAGATTCTAAATCAAGCTGGCAGGTCCAGCCTCCACAACTGTGAGAAAAATCAGTTTCTGCTGGTTTCAGCTACTCAGTCCGCCTCCAGTAGAGGGCCATGATGTTTTAAGTGGACTAATACATCTTTTAAAGAATTGCAAAAGTAGATATATGATATATGAATATCAGAGCATACATAATCAAAGACAGACTGTTATCAGAACTATAAAGAAAAAGTCAAGTAATCACCACATGGGATATTTGGCCTTAATTAGATGCTTCTGTTGGGATGATCCTCTATCTATTCATTACGAGTTCACAGGTGAAGCATTAGCTGTGTGTTGAAAATCTACATTTCTTTGCAGCTTTGGTACAAATATCTGATCTGTCGTTTTATAATACTCAAAATGAATGTCGACTTTCGCTCGGCTCACATCCTTTATTCAGCGTAGGCATCGCATGGTTGGTGCTCATGCACATGTTCAACAGGTGTTTATATTATGCGACTACAATTTGCAGATAAGACTATAATAAAAATTAAAGGGCTCTAATTCTGAAATGAGGAAGGATAATAGTTCAATGTATATTCATAGACTAAATTCTAGGAGAATGTTCAAATGTTCTGATTTTTCCAAAAATATAACTGATAATTTCTACATATATAAATATATAACTTATGACTCATTCCTAAAATATACAAACTTCAATACAAAAGGGAATGTTTTCGATATTAAGATGTTACAAATAAGAAACATTGGGAGACTATTTCTGCTGTTACTAGGTAGATTGAAGGAAAGAAAAACAACATACTTGTTACTGTGACTCAATTTTTAGTTTCCGAGCAATAGTTCTCTCTGGGCTGGATATGCCACAAACATTTATGTCCACGTATATAAGGACATCAGTTTGTACCAAAAGAATACACAGTATTTAGTCTATATACTACAAAGACTCTTGGAATTGAATCAATTCTTAAAATTTTATAATTGTTCTCGATTTTTTTGTGTTAAAATACTTTTCTTTCTATTTTCATTTATGGTGAATTGGGGAGAAAACCCTCAAAGCTGAGACCATCTTGCCTCTGGAGAGCTGAATATTAAAATGAGTTTTAGAAAAATTTGGTTTATTTCACAGTGGTTAAATTATCATAATTTGGCTGAGCAGCAATTTAATTAATTCTTGGCCTGTTGATTGGCCAAAGTTCAATTAAAACCATTAATGTCAACGCTCATTAAACAGAGGCTTGTTGCTGTGCTTAAACGTTGAGGGTGAAAACACTATGGAAAGGGGTAGTGCAGGTCTTTCTACCATGCTAATGACGAAGGACCTTACAGTGTCCGCAATTAGCACCATCACTGGCAGTGGGCATGTCTTTAAAAAAGTGTTTTCGGTGTCCACTTGGGAAAACGTTTTGTCTCAAATTGTATTCCCTGCAGCTCACATCTTTTCACCGGCCTGTGCTAAGGGCCCTGGTAAAGCGCCAAGTAAAACGCACACAGGCACAGGGAAAAGTATTTCTACTTCCTAAGTGGGATATGGCTGCTTTAAAGTCAGGCCTTGTTAGCAAACGGACTCTCTAAACTTCAGGAACTTAAGAATTCCTGCTTAGATGGAGGACTCTGTCAGCTTACATTCTATTACAGAGTAAAAAGGTAAAAGTCTGAATAAAATTAATTCAAATAACACCCAGGAGCCATAACTGGCTGAAGACTCTAGACACAGAGCATCCCTTCTGCTATGCTGCTGGGCCTGTCACTCAGGCCCTCATCACACACCTCAGCCTAGCACCCCCTGAATACATGTGGCATGTCCTGTGCCAGGGCTTGGTCAGCCCCCCCCCCCCCAACAGCCAAAATGGCTCTTGGAGAAGGTCAAGTGGAAAGTGACTCTCCAGAACGCTTCTACTTCTCTCTTTAACATCTGTTTGTAACTTTTGAGGTTTCTCTTCCTACCTCAATTAATTCCAGCCAATTTGGCTAACCATTAATTAGTTCAACTGTCTGTTTCGTGAAGTGCCCAGGACACTTTTTCCTCTTCTAAATCAAAGATTAATAAGCATTAACAATTATTTCAAATGTATCTTCCCATAACATCTAAGCCCCTTTTATAATAAATCATATAGACACCCAAAATGACTGGATTACACAACCCTGCAAAGATAGACAGCACAAACCACTGAAGAGGACAGATCAACCATGAGCAAGGCCTGTTCACTGGTGTAAGCATCTCTTGAAGGGCTGGGCGTGTTCTTACCGAGTGAAGTTTCTGGTAGAGACCACATGCATTGCACACATATCCGCCATTTGCATTCTTTCGCCATAGAGAGGTCTTTGTGGTCAGGCAATTGGCACAAAAAACACCAGAGCCTCTTCGCCTCTGAAACAGGAGGGGGAAAAAAAAATCCAAGGTCAGAGGTGAGTCACATGATCTGGGGAGTTAGACCAAATCAACCCAGGAGTTTTGTCTTTAGACTAGCAACAATGACAGTCTAAAACCACACTGCCCATAATGAGGTCAGGTTCAATTGTGTTTAATAGGCACCCCTGATTTTCATTATAATTAACCCTACAGTGATGGATGAGGTGTGTGGAACACCAAAGGCTTTTCACAGAAACAGCTTTAACTTTTTGAACTTTGGGTTGCATGCCTTTAATGATGGCTCCTAAATGCTCAACCCTAAAACATACCTTTTAAAAGTGTCAAAACAAAAGCAAAAGAGACAGCACACAGCAAGATGCTTAAAATCATTTGGAATATGCTACCTGAACCTTCAAATACTGGTTAAAACAATTCATCATGGAAGCCGTTTTACACGAAGCCAGATTTCGTGCCTTTTTGCATGACATTCATACAACAAAAGTCCTAAGACAGTTCATTCTGGTGTGTCCCTGGCAGTTTTGAAATCAGAAAGAGAACCCCTTCTATTCTCCAAACCTGAGAGGCGCTTTAGATACTGCTGCCTAGAAGTACGGGATTGCCAAGGCAAACCCTTAGGAGGTGTCTAATAATGTTCCACAACACAGTCCCGTCCCTGGTTCTTTCTTTAATCTGACCTTAAAGTTTGAAGCCCAGAGGCTTTGTTGAATACAGTGTTGATTTTAGAGGTCTGAATTGCGCAATCACCAAATTCAAAGATTAACTCAGAATATTTAAAAGTTGCTAATTAGTACTGCTGGTTGCTTTGCTGCGACCAAGCAGCGGTTCTGCTGAACTTCTCATTTCAACAAAAGTCAGGCTGTGCGTAGGCATAAATAGGAACAGATAGGAAATGGAATACTCTTGCAAAAAAAAAAAGGGGGGGGGCTCACATCGTGGCTCAGTTCTCCCTTTTGCTAGGAAGCAAAGCTTTTAATGATAAAATAAGGCATGCGAGATACGGAGTGGAAAAAGTCTAACTACAGCCTAATTTTATTATAAATTAAATATTACAAACACCATAAGTCAAAATTTCAGGGATTCATAAAATTTCGGCAATTTATTTAACTAGAGTCTATACTGTAGAGGAGTGGTGTGCCTGCCAAAAAAATACAATGCTTATAATTGTACTCTGAGACATTTCAAATGGAAAGCTTTCTGTAGACATAATTTTGGCTTCGAGACTGGAACACTTTCTTGGCATTGAAAGGGCATTTGATTCATCGGGTGTTTCCCAATCTATCACTAAAAAGACCTGGTGAGCAGCCAGCTCCCTATAGGGTAATTTTTCCATCCAGATGCAAGTGCTATCAGAGGCCCTCGTCAGCTAAACTAATTATGATCTTGCAATGGCTGATGCCTGCTCACTCTAACATTCGACACCCTCCATTAATCATCAATACAAGGAAAATGAATGAAACCTAAAGAAATGAGGGCTGCTAAGCTGCACAGCTATAAAAATCCAAAATGAGAGCAATAACTTAACAAGATTGGGGGAATGTTTTGAGTGAGCACAAAAGTCAGGCTAACAATTGCCCTTTTAAACCAAGGACACGATTTCATTAGCGGAGCAGTTTGTGCCACTTTAGGTGATGTAATAAAAGCTAGATTTTCCCAAAGATAATCTCCAGTTCCCCTTTCCTGCCTTCCCCAAACCACGCACAGAGCCAGGAAGGCAATGTGAGTTTCCAAAGCCCCACAACAGCAAGCAACATCAAAGGCTGGAATCAGGAGGTCTGTGTGTCCCGACTGGGGTCTGTCACTGAAGCAGAAAACCTGCTGCCTCCCAAGAACCAACAAGCAATTCTCAAGTTGCCCTCCTCAAACAATCCCAACACTATTCATCCGAAGTAAGCTCACGAGGTTGGTTAGATATACGCTGGTAACGTTTCAGTTTCGTCTTGCCATACGGTCATTTTCCCCAGATCTAAGTAACTTGATGGTAAAACAACAACCCCAACTTGAGTCACATAATCTGTATGAATGTCCGTATGGAAATCAACCCACATATACGGCTGAGGCTGCTCCGTTTTGAATGTGAAATGATTCACTACAGCTTGCTTTCCTTTTCTTATGTCCTGAGTGCCTGACACGGCATGCTAAAGTGGGTGTAATTCTGATTTCAGTGAACATTTCAATCCTTGCACAATTTGATGCCAAATTCTCTTGCCCTTTATTGGGAGGGGGGAATCCTGGAATTACGCCATTGGTTTCCATAGGTATACCTTTACTCAGCCATTACACACAGTTCAATAAAGGCTTTAGGATAAACCATCTCTCATTTTAAATATATCAGGTCTACTTCAAATTCTCAAACTCAAAATCGAGACGCTGTGGAGGTGCCAAGTCAGATTGAGAGTGAGGCAATAATATTTAAACCTGTTTTTGTCATTTATCAAGAGCTTCTCTGGGAAATGCTACATAAACTCCCAGTGTTGAAACTTTCCCTTGCTTTACAGTGTAAGTTGTATGCCGATGAAAGAATCAGTGTGTTCATAGTATAAAACAGATGTTATTCAAACATGGCAGTGATGAAATAATATGACCAGCCAATGCTCGGTGAGGCTAGATACTGGTCAGAGGAATTTGATTGTGGCTATGTGTTTATGAGAAAAATCTGTAGTTTTGTTTTCATTACCTTAAATGTCACAATGGAGCATACAAGACACACTGGCCATATCCAGTTATGTGTCAAATTTTACTTCTCTTCACTTGTCCATATCTAGTCAATTGTGAGAACGGAAAGCTGAGTCAGAGTGGAAAATCTAGGTGTTCACACCTCCAATTCAATAGGAGCCTGCTTGTGTTTGGGTGGAGAGTGGGAGGGAGGTGAGAAATATTTCATACATCAAATGTTAACTCTCATCTCCACAAACTTAGCACTTCGGAAACTCTTGCAGAACCCTATCTTGGGGGCACTGAAACTTCTTAAAGCGGCAGAGAAGGTAGAAAAGGTTGCAAGTTTAGTAACCACAAACCCTCCTCTCTCAAAGGCACCACACTGATGAGAAGAAGCATGACTGGACCCAGGAAGGTATTTCCTTGAGGTATGCATCCCCTGGCTTCATTCTGGGGCCGAAAGCAGCCTGCTATGCAAGAAGGGTAGGTGAAACCTCTCTGCCTCACTTCGAAAACAAGCTTTGCTCTACCCAAGGAAAATCTCCATGAATTGATTCCACGTCTACCCCGCATGCCTAGAATTTAGATGGTTTATATTTTCTCCTTTTACAGTGAGCTTCTTAAGAAGAGAAACCATGTCTTCCAACAGTCATTGAATATTTTAAATGTTAGACACCACGGATAGTGCTGGAAATATTGTTGCTTGGTATTATTTTCACCATTAATATTCACATTGATTTTTTTCCAAAAAATAAATGTCTTCTTCACAATTTATGTGAAAGAAACAATCAATTATGTTCTGAAAAATAAAATCCAGAAAATAATATGCTATCTAGTCTTGTTTTCCACACTTATCTCTGGGATGCCAGTTTATGGTCGATGCAGGAGTTCCTAGGTCAGGCAAGGCCAAAGCCCAAACTCTCCATTATTATCCATAGCCATACATTACTTATGGTTCTACATGTCCATGTGTGGTTTAAATCACAAGTTTCGCCATTTCCTACAAGCTATTCTTAAGCGATAGTAATAACACGTACTGCTTTGACCCTGTGCTGGAGAGCAGAGAATTACAGGTCTGGAATAAGGGCAGTGCTGCAGAGGAAATGATAGGCATAGTAGCTGGTGGATTACACGACCTGCCCTTCCAGAGGGATGTGTTTAGTACTAATCTCTTCTCTCGGAATGAAGGAAAGCTAACAACTTAAAGACACACACAGGAGAGGTAGTCTCAGTCCCAGGCTATCTTCTGCCTCTACTGAGTTTCCGGGATGCTACCGAGATGCGAGCTTGTCCTCCAATCACAAACCTACAGAGAGTCAACTCAGCTATCAACTTCCACAGAAGAACCCAACATACATAGTCAACAACTCAAGGAAGGGACACATATTTCGTCCTTAAGTTCACACCAAACCACGGTAGGAGTGTCATTACAGTAAGTGGTTTGCAAAATATGTGACCGAGCTTTGCCTGTACAGGGCCTGGCTTCCTCAGTAAGCGGTGGATCTTTCTGTGCTAAGATTTGGCACACGTGTGGGTTAATCCAGATATGACACAAGGGAAAAAAAATTACCTAAATTGTTTCAGCTGCTTTTATTGCTTACTTTATTTTATTACTTGAGAATCACCCAGTAACAAAAATTTTAGGGTTTTCATGTTTCATTATTAAGATGATCTGAATTTACCTGATTAATAAATGGAAAATTTGATTGAATTATTTATTCAAGTGGCTTAGTGTTCAGAGACACGACTTCATCTCTAAGATATTAGAGGTCTCCACTGGCAAAGACATTTCTGCAAGAATGATATTTTATAATAGTTTTCTATGAATAAGAACCATTCTGGGACCATGTAATTATATAACAAGCCTTGATAGGGAGAGTATTTACTCACATTTTTTATGGTTTTATATCTTAGCCATTTTAAATCGAATCAATCTGAAATTTGATATACACTCTGTGAGTCTGGATGTGACTCAAATATTTTTTAACTCTTTAAATATTTTCTGTGTTTATTTGATTATATCAAAAATTCTTTGCAAATTTCATTTTAAGGAAATACACAGATGGCTACGATAGAACCTTCTGGTTCAATTTTGTAGTAATAAAATTTTAGTGGTAAGTTTAATTCAATTCACTTCTGGGAATAATTATTGAGTGTCCAGCTTGTGCCTGGCACGGTGCTACAAGTAGGGGGCTAAGCAATACACAGTTTCCCATGGCCTGGAATCTTGCAGATTTTCCAGTGGACACACAGCTGACATGCCGAGCCCGTTCATGAGTACTGAGAACAAATTAAATTGAAAGGTTTTCAAAGGATTTCCCATAAGCACAACTATTTCAGGGTATAAAAATGTTCTAATCAATAGAAGATTGTCTATTGGTTCACCTTTGTAAAATTATGTGATAGTCTAAGATTTCAGAAAAAGTCAATATTTTTTTTATTGCCCATTAGTAAGAATATCCTAGCCTTATCTGCCAATGGGTTGGACTAGCTACAATTTAATAATGTGCACCTAACAAAGCCATATTATATAGATTTAACAATTATTGAACACATTCTGAATATTATTCTTAGGCCTGATTACTTTCATTTACCACAACAAGACACAGAATGCTATACTTGTATTCATCTTCTCTAAAAATAGAAGTGTCTTATTGTACAAGATCAAATAGAACACCAGAATAAAGACTGATAAGAACAGTGGATGACTTGCAGTGATCAGCTTTAGAGTAACAACCAGAATTACTCCAGAAGAGCAGGCTAGCCAATAATTTAATGAGAATAGGGCAAAAATTCTGCCAAGAGAAAGCAACAGTCACCGATATTCTGGACGACTTTTGTTCCAAATAAAATTATGAAGAATCAGTTGGAATGGGCTGTCCAATTTGAAAACGCCTGTTTTCAAACAGCCTTTGCTGTCTTCAGATTTCTCAACAGAAAACCAAAGAGAATATACAAAGTTCAGCTAAGCACCCCCTCTACCATCACCTATTTCAGAGGTTGGAAAGAAAAAAACCTGTCTATTCTGCTTCTTCAAGTGACAGACAGCGTATCAGGGATAATAGCAGACACGCGTAGAAACTGAAGAGATATACTAGGAACAGAACCCCTGTTCTGGAACTCGAGGAAATTCACATTCTGCTCATCACACACTGTACGTAAGATGTTTTCCCATGATGCCCAACTGCAGTGATCCAGCGATTGTGAAAGCGCCAAAACATTAGCTCCAATATGAAATAGGTGACCCCAGCAGCAACACAGCAGAAAATCAGGATTTTCTAACATGCCTCCCACTAACCACCCAGACAGCCTTCCAACAAGAATATTTGAGAAGTTCATTGCATAGAGCCAAGAGCTATTTCTCAGATCTGAAGGTGACATCACCTTTCCCTGACATACCTTCCATTTGGCAAACGAGTTAGCCAGCTATTCACAATACTTAGGAATTCTGCCACAGATTCGGAGCCGGGAAAGGCCAGCTCTTTAGACTTCTGGCCCATGCAGCTTCTGTAATAACACTCTGCTGCCACAGCAAGTATGCATTTGGACAGCTAAAAATATGGTTGAAAATTTATGTCTGCACGGTCGTCTTTCATTGCACGTGAAAGTCATTATTGTCAAAAGACCTACTGAAGTTTTTCTATGCTGACATTTCTGCAACCACAAAACTGTTTTCACCTTTCCTTCAGCTCCACTCGCCGGACAGTTGTTTTCCAGGGGCCTTTTCTACAGTGTCAGTGACAGAATCTGACACTGGAAGGAAAATATATATAAAATAAAAGGCTTTGGGGAGGGACTGGCGAAAAATTTAGCACCTTCTAATAAAATGACTGCCTGAGAAAATATGGATTGATTTGGCTAACTTATTGTATATTTTATTTATGCAATATAGTTTATAAGCACATTCATCATGAGAATGATTTGCAATATAAAATCTCAGTGACAGAGCACTACTCCAGATTCAGTTTATAATACAAAGATTTCATCTTCCCCAAATTTATATGGGATACAAACCACAGCTTGGACTGTAGATCTGCCCAAACACTGATGGCTGCGATTTGAAAAGAAACAAAAGCTTCAATAATTTTTCTTACATTAGGTATCCAGATGATGATAATAACTAGCCCATGAAGAGCTACTGTCCTCAAGACAGTTATTTATGCATGTAGGGTGCTTAAATGGCTTCTAGGGTTATTGGAAATTATACATTCTTAAAAATGTTATCATATTTTTCATGGGAAGTAATAGGCATGCAAAAGACTTTACAAGTAACTTCAGCATGTTCAAAAGGCTGCTCATTACAATATGAATCCCCTGAGTATACAGAATTCAAAGTATCCTAGATTCAAGAGATAATAATTATCATATATGTTATTTCAATTTAGGTTTGATGTGAATAATTATGTATTCTTTCTTTTTTGATGAGGCAAAGGACTTTCAATAGTTCTTCACCTTATATACGATCAAAAAGAATACTGGTTTCAAAGCAGTGCTTGCCATACAAATGGGAAAAGCTGAGTTCAGAGTTGAATCAGCCTCTTAAAAAGCCAGATGCAGTAGGGTACATCTAGAGTCCCAACACTGTTCAATCAAGGGAAGCTGAACCCTTGGAGTTCCCTGGCTGATCAGCTTACAAGAATTGATAAGGCCCAGATTCAATGAAAGAGCCTGTCTCCAAAACCAACTTGGACAACCACTAAGTAACATACTCACTGTTGACTCCTAGCTTCAAAATTATGTGCATATACCCCTGAGTGAACATGTTTACACACACACACACACACACACACACACACACACACACACACACACACACACACTATATCAAATCATCCTGGTCTCAAAGTCTAGACAAAAAAGGCCACAATCGGTTTCCACAGAATATTTTTAAATAATTATCTGATCCAGGCTATTTTGACTACTTTTAATCTCTTTTTTAGTATTCACCACTGTGCACCTAATATGTGTAAAATAATATGCTACAGACTTCATCTCACCTGAACCTTCAAAGTGATCTTATGAGGTACATATTATTACTAATCCATCCACTTTAATGATGCAAAAGGCGGGGCTAAGCCATACTTTGGAAGTATTAATATTCACGGAACAAAAGAAGAAAAAGCCTTCCTTCAGAACCATAGCTCCTGATTGAGTTTTTGGCCTTATTACTATGGAAGAGACTTGAGGAAATCATATCAAAAGCATTTCACCATAGCAGGGCTTTGAAGAACTTTTACCTCATCTTCCCATTGCAGCTGAGAACTGATGTAAGTTTGGGGTAACCAAAGAAATGACTCGTATTTGATCAGATACTGCAACAAGGTTCTCTGGATTTGACAGGAAAGAGGAACAGACTTCATGGAGGATAGGGGTGAGGACCTGGAGAGGATGCAACCATGATTTTTTGATCCTGATGTACCCCTCCGCCCCAGTAAATATATCTGAACTGAGCTGCTGGCAAGAAAAGCTAGAGGCACAAGTGACAGACCCTTGTCATGCCTACCACTTGCAAAGAATACTGAGAACTAGGATCTCTGCTTTTGGACACAACTTGGGTAGAGAGGAGATAGAAAAGGTGATCCTGGTATTTTGACATGTTGGATAACCAAACACATCAGGTACCAATTTATTAGCTTTCCTTTACACATGTGTATGTTTCCAGGCACAAACCTCTCACAGTATTTGACAACATTAGTACAAAAGACCATTGACTGTCCCAATTCAGAAGGACAGTTTATCATTTTTACCAAATTTCTCTATACAAGTAGTTAGAAAACATTAATTTCCATCACTTATTCCATTAGTGCCTACATGTTTATGATTTCTGTCTATCAATGGAGCATACATTTATAGATTTCTTAAATCAGATACTTTTCATACAATCAAAGAGGAAATATCCTCCACTATAAATACTTTTCAGTTTCTCCAGTCTAGAGGATATGATACAAAAATATATTTAAAAAAGCATTATTCCTCTTATCCCAAAGATGGTAACTATTGTTTTTTATTCATTTAAGACACTAAGAGTAACACCTTCAACACACAGAGACACACACAGACACTCACAAACATACACACACATCAAAACACACACGCACACACACAAAACCTTCCTGAGGGAATATAAGCATTAAGTATATAGAAGGTCAGAAATATTCACAGTGATATTTAAAAACTATATTTGTGTCCATGATGAAATTCTGGTATCAAATACACAATACAGTCTCTCAGATAGTTAGTTCAAAATGTGAGTTTTAAAAACATGAGTGTGTATATGTATGTGTCTGTACATATGTGTGTTATCTACAAGTAGGAAAATGATGCTGAATTTCACTCACATTTTGAATCTTTAAGTTATTTTAAAGTATTATCTCATTTTTATGCAGCCTTCTATTTCTTAAGGACACATGCAATGGTAGTTATTAAAAGAAATGATTCAGATGGCTGATGTGGGCACCTGGTATATGATGTCATCCTTCAGACAGAAGCCCTGTCTTTATTGGGAACTCTGTGATGATTGCAGGTAAACAGAACATCAGCAGAAAACTTGGTTATCAAAGCACTGTGCAGACAGGGACTTCGAAGTCGATTCGTAAAGGTTTAATAACACGACTTTTAAAAAGACTACTTGGAATTTCCTTAGCGATAACGACGTATTTTGTACTAACTGAAATCTTTCATGGGGAAAACCGCTTCTTCCATAACTGTCCCAGTAAATTACACACAGAAGTCCTGTACTAGACTACCCCTCCCCCATCAAATACCTCACGTACACTGCTTCCTTTTCAATTACCAACTTGTCTGCAGTCCCATCTGTAAAAACGAACACATACCTTATGCTGTCCCTCTCTGGTTTTGCACATCCATTAGTGCGGCTGGCTGCAGCTGCGCAAGAAGAAAGCAGTGATTGTCTTGGCTTTGTAAGTGTGTGTGCACGTGTATGCGTGCATGTGTGCGTGCGTGCGTGTGTGTGTGTGTGTGTGTGTGTGGTGTACCACACACATATATTTATGTTTCACTCATAGCTTCACTTGTATCTGGCCCTCTTTGTGAGCTGAACCTTGTTAATCACACAGTATCACCGACCACAGCAAAAACTACTTCATTGCACCAAGGACTCTCAAGATGGCCACTCAGTCATCGGTACCAAGAGGAACTGTTCAAATCCTCTCCAACGTTGACATTCTCTATATGGAGCATAATATTTGTAACCAAATCCAAGACCAGCAGTGCAAATGCAGATACACAATCCCATCTGAGTGATGTCTATTTCATAAAAAGGGCTCTGAAAATAGAATACAGTAACTTTTTGAAAACTTTATTTCTACCAGTCATGCTTCTATATTTTTTTCTGGAAGGATCAGCTTTCCCTGTATAGACACCACTAAACTGCCCGTAGTATCTGCAGAAGACATAAATAAGGTGTAACTAGGAATTACCGACCATTTCTCCAAGTAATCGCCCCACTAGACACATGTTTGCCCCCTGTGAAGAAAAACCAAACTTCAGAAAGAATAGAAACAAATCGCCAAGTGCTAGAAATAAAAATATTTGGAATAAAAGAGTTCACAGAGAAGCTGAAATGTAAAGTCCAATACAGACATAAAAATTAAAAGAGCAAATAATAGCTTATTTATGATCTCTCTTGAGCATTCTATGTTTAAAATATTTACTACATATAAATCAAAATTATTTGTCATATGAGATTCTTCTCTTGGTTAGTGATTTTGAAATGCCAGAAGACAGACTCTAGCCAGTTTTTTTTATTAAATTTTTATTAAATTGCTTTGAATCACCAAACAACTTTACATTCTGGGCATTTCGAGAAAGAGACAGAGTACAGGGGTCTAATTTGCATCTGAAAGTTGCACATAGGGGTCTGGGGGAGTCTGAGCAATGGACCAACTTTAACATTTATATTAGTGTAGCTTTGCGTCCAATAGACACATTTCACTACTGACAACTTAGTTGAACAGACCTTATCAGAACAGCCACTGTTGACTTTCAGTTATTCCTTTAAAACATGTCTGTGCCCATGTACCCAAGGAAAAATGGTGTGAGTGGAAGAATCACATTTCAAGTGTGGCTTTTTCATGAAACACAAATTACCTCATTTATGTTGAAGGCCAAAGTCAGATCTACAATCAGTTTCACTTTGCTGAAATTCAAAGCAAAAATTCTGTGTCTTACTCACAATCTACACTCTCTGTGATCAGAAGAGGTGCCTTATTGGCCCAAGTCTCTAGAGAATTTACAAAGTGAATGAAAATTCCACATGTTGACATGCGTGTTTGAACATGTGTGCACACTGCAAACATACATGTACATACGCTGCAATAAACAAAGGTATCCACTGAAACACTTTCAGAGCTAGCTTGGAGTGAAATGACATGGCTTGATTTTATTCTCATTAAGACAACATCATATTTTATGTGGAAATGTCATGCCACTGTGCATCTTAAGAGGTCTTATGGGCTTCCTAAAGAGGTAAAGATAAACATAACCACCCAAGAATATTTAATAACTCATGATATAACTTAAATTTGTATATAAAAGATGTAAAAGAGCATGGTGGGGAACTTAAGAATGTGTACATTACACCAAATTAAGGATGATTTACTTTAGTAAGTGGGGAGCAAAGTATACAATGCTATTATGAACCCCTCATTTTATCACCAATTCATTTTACTTGTAGGTTACGGTGTACTCCCAACTCACACACAAAACCAAATATCATATATTTAATCATGTATGGGAGACTGGTCCATGAGTACAATACTTAGTGCTGAACATTTATTTTCACATCAGAAGATGATGACTATTTTAAGAAAGATTTAAATTATATTTGCATAGCTGATTAGTTTTTGACAAGAGGCTATAGCTCAATAACTATGGCTACTTGTGGATTTGCATCTGCACATTTACAAAGAAAACAAATTCACTTATATTTATTTTTATAATAAGAAAATCTGTGTGGATGATGACCTAAGACTTCTTTGTAGAAGTCGCTACTTTAAAAAGGCTCACCATTACTAATTTCATACTTTAAAATATGAATACTCTTTTATCATGCCAATTTTATTTTTTCCTACAGAGTCTCTATTTCCCTTTCCTGCTTTTTTCACTGTATTTCAAAAGATCTTAAGGATTTCAATGCATAAATCCATTTTGGTAATAAATTCACTTTGATGAGACCCATGAGCCTATCAAGCATATATATTTCATTTTTGTTTGTCTGTTCAATATTAGACAGGATCTCCTTGCTGTCCTGGAACTCACTGTGTAAACTAACAAAACTAATTTTAAACACACTGAGATCCACCTCTCCTTCCCAAGGGCTGATATTAAAGACATGCACCACCATGTCCAAAAAGATATACATTTTTATTAAAAAATTTGGAAATTTATCGAAGGAATCGATGCCTTCTGGAATTTTCTATAATATAAAGATCACTTCAATTTATGCCTGATATGTTACACATTACCAGTTACAAATAGTTATTTTTCCTGTAATGAAGATACAGACGGTATACACAGAAAATAACAATGAATATTTAACTCAACAAAAAACGAAAAGTTGGTTAGCTTATATTTTTATATATTCATACCTAGAAAAACTTGTAAAATAATTAATTTTAAGTGATAGCTACAAATTTATATTGCTTATAATCTGACCAATATTCTCAATTAAATACACACACACACACACACACACACACATGCGAACACACAGTTAAATCCATATCCATATATACTTTTAAAATCTGGCTTGAAAGCCTTCTATTTTAATATGCCTAAAATATCTAAAAGTCAATGACCTTTCCTTTTAATATACACATAAAAATTTAAACTCTGTTTCTTTCCAAATGAAGATGATTTCTAAGATAGAACATAAAATGCCTCTTAAGTGAAAAAGTGACGTGAGACTAAGTGGTTCATATTACACCACTAGACATGTCATAAGGAACTCATTTGCATATAATCAATAATATTTGTAATATGCTATGCTCCATACAGCTGTATACTTGCTGATTTTAAAATAGTTTAAGCCGTCATTTTATTCTACCTAATAATTAATATTTTTCAATTTGGAAATATATGAATATGCATATGAGTTTAAGCAGAAAACTTAAGTTTAATACACAGCCAAATTTAGTATACTCATGGATATATATATATATATATATATATATATATATATATGGCAATGTAAAGGAAGAAATGACAGTCTTCCTTTAAATTCACCTCAAAGAAGGAAGTAAAAATTAATCAGCATAAACTGACTGGTAGTAGGTTAAAATCTAAAGTAAATCACTTTTAAAAAAATCGGCAAAGCATTTCTTAAAGAAAAATAGTCAAAATTTTAAAGAGGAAAATAATTAACAGAGGTTTGGCTAGTTAGTCAACTTAACAGAGGGCTTTTATGTGCCTCATTTTACAAATTTCAGAAAATGAGCAAATTATCCCACTTATATCATTAACTTGACCCTTTCTAGGATCTGACCTCCTTAATAGATTTGTTTTATAAGGTATGGCATTGTGAGCAGCTGGGCTGGTCTGCCTTGAACTTGAGGGCTTTGTTTTGTTTTGTTTATAGGGTAAAATAGTCAGGATTTACTACAGCAAGTATGTACTCTTTAGTAACAGTGGGGGAAGAGAGGAATCACATATGGAGCAAAAATGTGAGTGCCTATCTAAACATGTCATTTTAAAACACAAGGAAGACACTTGGGCAATTATGAACATTTGACAAGTTAAAGACATGATGTAGAATGGATTTGAAATTATCTCCACAAATTGTGTCTATTATTATAAAGAGCTTTGATTGCTGAAATGGAAAAGACACATCTGGAATGTTCTGAGCTCCCAATTGCTCAGTACAAGTAGGCATGGTTGGGTGCCCATCGTTCAATGTGCTATGTTCAATCAGTGAGTTCAAGATGTTGTGTTTCAAAACCCAACATAATCCAGGAGAAAGGTGGACAGTATCCTAATAATTCTCTAGGTTTGGTATGGCACAAAATGTGCAGCTGTGGTAGGAGCTTTTTATCATAAAAATAACAAATGAAAATAATATTTAATGTAGCATTTAAATAAGTAATTCAACTTAATCTGAATTTTGGTTTTACTCAGAATTCTTTTAATGTTACAAAGCACATTCTCAAGAAGGAAAATAAGTTTCGAATAGTTCTGACTTCTATCCCTATTCAATTCAGTATCCAAGTTTAATCTTGTAGAGGTGGTTGTATTTAAGTGTAATTTTTCTACTTTGCCTTTACATAGCAACTTGACCTATAATTCAAAATAGCCCTCAGCCAACTAATAAATTGTAGCAGAAAATAAAAAGTATATATGAAAGTTATTCTTTATTTCAATTACACTTTTATTAAATTAATATTTTCTTATGTTTGGTGACATTGATAGTTCCATCTCTATGCAATATCCCATGAGCACTGTGCTTTTCACAAGAGGTAGAAACATTTGAAGGAAAAAAGAAGTCAGACTACCCTGTTCCTAGATTCTTTTTTTTTTTTTTTAACGGTCCATAGTTTATTTCTATCTGAAAGTTGATGGGTAGCCAGGGGTCACGTGTGCACGTTCACATCTTAGGCAAGACATTAAGTGTGTCCATGAATCAAACCCACTCCCTCACCGAAGTCAGGACCTTGTACGATAGGCCCCTTTAGGCAGCGAGGCTGCACCTCGCTGGGATACACACCTCTGTCTGTTGCTACTTCGTTTCCTGGGTCAGAAGCTCCACACAGCTGCTTCTGGTTATAAGATTCATGGCTCATCTGGGTGGATTTGGAACAAGGGCAATGGGTTTTTGATCCTACTGCACATACTGGCTTTGGGGGAGCCTGGGCAGTTTGGATGCTCAACTTGCTGAACCTGGATGGAGGTGGGCGGTCCTTGGACTTCCCACAGGTCAGGGAACCCTGATTGCTCTTCAAGCTGATGGGGGAGAGGGACTTGATCGGGGGAGGGGGAGGGAGGTGGGAGGCGGTGGCGGGGAGGAGGCAGAAATCCTTAATAAATAAATAAATTAAAAAAAAACAAAGTACCAATTGCAAATATGAGCTGTTCCTAGATTCTTGAGGATAATTGTTACCTACATTTCTCTTTTAACCTTAAAAAACCAAGCAATGTCTGTTTTGCTCAGAGCAGCTCTTTAAAGATCACGCTTCTAGAATTCTTTCACCTTGAATAGAGTTAGGGTTTTATTTATTTATTTATTTATTTATTTATTTATTTATTTATTTATTTTTTGGTTTTTCGAGACAGGGTTTCTCTGTGGCTTTGGAGCCTGTCCTGGAACTAGCTCTGTAGACCAGGCTGGTCTCGAACTCACAGAGATCCGCCTGCCTCTGCCTCCCGAGTGCTGGGATTAAAGGCGTGTGCCACCACCGCCCGGCTAGGGTTATTTTTAAATAATTATTGTCTGTCACCAAGACTGTTTTTGCTGCATATACAGCATGGCATGTATATGTCATACACAGAATGACAGTCTAAGAAGACCTTGTGTTCAGACTCATCTTCATGTGCATATAAACACACAGTTTACAAGGTATATCTACTGACTTATTTAGACTTCAGAAAAACACTAGGGAAAAATTTTTATAAAGAATGTAGACTATGTAGTTTGAGTTATAATTATTAAAAGTCAGTCATATAGATTTGAAATTAATATTCCAAACAAATTCTTAAAATAATTTTCATTTAAAATTGACTTCTGGAAAAAAAATCCATTTCTTTATTTTTCTATGCAAGCTAGCACAGTAATAAAATCTCTGACTATTAGCAGAGAGACTTTGCTTTTACAATCTGAAAAACAATTTCATAATAAAATATAATAAATGTTTTTAATATTTGTTGAGAATTCCTTTTTCCATTGAATTGAAGTTCATAAAGTGAACTAAAATCAGTATCTTGGAAACACATCTTTGAGTTCAAAGTTTCAAGTTTTAGATGTGTTTGCTTTCCTGAAGTGTAATTTTTAACATGATGCTATTCGTGCAGTTTTGTCCTAGAACTACAATTAGAATGTACTTCAACCTCATCGTAAACACTGGTTTCCCTCACCTGCCTTCTCAGTTGATTTAGATTTTCCTTAGCAACCAATGCAGAGCCCTCTCCACCCCTTTATTTCTTTGAATGTTTATTACCTGTTGAAATCTTCTTGGCTTGCAAAAGTAGCAGCCAGGACAGTTATAAACGTACAGCTTAAGTCTTGATATTTAAATCTGTAAGCGGGGGATTTTCTTACGCTTTTAGAAAAAGACATGAAAAGGCATAGCTTTCCACCAAATCAAAATTTTTGAGGCATTATAACATACAGAGGAGACAAGATCTTTATTATTTCTTTATTATGAATTACTAATATAGTATCTTTGAACACAATTATGAATTAAGTTCTGGTATTCAACCTTACAAAGCCTGGGCCTTGTGTTACAGTCCTGTAATCCTAGCTACTCAGGAAGCCAAGCCAGGAGGGTTGTACGTTTAAGGCCTGCCTCAACAATTTAGAAAGATCTTGTCTGCAAATCAAAACAAAGAAACTACATTGAGTGGGATATCACTTAGTGGTGCAGAGATAGCATGTGTGAAGCCCTAGAGTCAAACCCAGTACTCTAAGATAAACAAACAAACAGGAATAAAACATTGAAAGTTGTAGTATCTCAAGGTCTTCCCTTTTAGACTTGTATTTTTACTTACAAATTTTCTCAAAGGTGAACACTTGAGAATACTCACTATATTGATTCCATCTGTGATAGAACATCAATCTCTTGAGGAATCAATATCATTTCTCGAATGAAGCGCTCAGAGTATGAAACTAGTGATTCAGAAGACAGAACGCACTTTTCTTTGTGATTGTTATGACCTGAAGAGTTGTTCTCTGCCAGGGACTCAAAACCACTGCTATACATGGGGATTCAGACCAGTTTTAAAGGAAAGTAGATGGTGATTAACATAGAGACCCTAAACTAGACATTGTACAGCGTGAGAGAGTTTGGAGCATTCATTCCTAAATGGTATGTCTTCATCAAAACCCTTCCTGAAGCCTCAGCCTTCTATAGAGAAGAAGGGGTGAGACCATGTTAAGAGACAGAGGTGGTGGATGACGCCACAGAAACAGCATCTTACAGACACAACAGAGGTGATACACATATGAACTCACAGAGATATGACAGGTTTAAACTAGACAAAATCCCAGCATGAGACAGGAAAGTGCACACAAAATCTCACACCTAACCAAAAAGCTATTCGCAATTGGTACCTGATGGGAAATAAAATCCACTTAGTCCAATGGCGTGTCACTGGATACATAAGCCAAAAGCCAGTGTGGGGGGGCCTATGTTTAAGAGTAGTTGGACAACCCGAAAGAGACTCCATGTTACTCTGCATGCCTTTCTTTTTGTCTCAGCTTTGTTTGGTTTGGTTTTATCTTTGTTATTTATTGTTTGTTTGTTTTTAAAGAGAGAATGTGAGGTTGAGTAGGTAGGGTGGTAGGTAGAATCTGGGAGGAGTTGGGAAGGGGAAAGAATATGATCATGTACACACACACACACACACACACACACACACACACAGCAAACAACAATCAAGAAATAGAACTACCCGGACAGTAGTATCCACGGATAGTATTAAAATATCAAAGCTCTAGGACGACAGATGAACTGAGTGCTGGTGGTTGCAGAATAGGAACAGCATTCTTGCTACATCAGTAAGGCCTTCCTTCGCTGGATGTAGTTAGCTTCCAGAGACTCCTCAGGAGGAAGCTTGGCTATGGGGAGGCATCTAAAATCCTTAGGAGACCCAGGTGGGTGATGCAAACAGGAGCTGTTCCCCCCGGGGCAGTATGGTATGCCCAGCAGGGTCGACACCACTTTCAGTCAAAATCAAGTGGGACTAAGAAAACACTGGTAGACTCTGAAGGGCTCAGTTACTGGTGCTGATCCTTATACTAAAGAGTTGCAACAATGTTCTTTCCAATGTCAGCAAAACCTGAATAAATTGGCAGCTTCATCAGGTGGTGGTTTTGAAAGTCTACCCTCTTTCTGTAAGTTCTTCTGTGTTTATTTATAAACGTCTTATTACTCTAAATTATCGCCTCATGTACGAAAAGTCCAGTACTTCTGAAGTGTTTATAATTTTGAGGGGAGGTAAGGTAAATAGACACGAAGCAATTAAAAGGAACGACGCAAGAGAGCAGACATGTCTCAAACCTAGCACTCTTTTTTTTTCTTTTCTTTATTATTTTTTTTTTTTTTTAGGATTCTTATGTTTCTAAATGCTATAACTAACGAGAGAGGGAAGCACACAGGCTTAAGGTCTGCTAAGAAGCCCATACGCGTAGGTGGGGGGCTTTGAAGAAGCAATTAATCATCAATGATTATATCCCTTACTTTCTTTGAATTACTTATGGCAAAAATAGAACACAAACTGGGTCCACACGAAGGAAATCCTCTGACTCATGCAAGTGAACATCTGGGCAAGACGCTGTGCGGAATCAGACATCATCGTGTAGCAGGATTCCAGGTCTATCGTAAGATCAGTTTCCGTCCCTCTGGAATATGCTTCCTGTACACAGACAAGGTGGGAACCGAACCTCTAGTGCCTTTTAGGATGTATGCACTGCTTATGGTAAAAATCCCCGGGGACCTGCTAAGTCCAATCTCCGATAGCCCAACTCAATATCCTCCAATAAGGCCTTGCTGGCCAAACTTAAACCTTATCTCCCTCCGGCCACACAGATATAATGTATACATTCATTGTCCAGACTTTAATATACAGAACAAATCACCTGATGATCTTGTTAAAATAATGATTTTTATTTAGTAGGTCAGAGATGGGATATCATTTCTAATAGTTTTTATTTGCATTAAGCTATATGCCTTATATTTTGGCCCTAAAACTATGGCACAAAAAATCAGTTTTATCTGAAACATGCTTAATGAAAATAAGAAATATTTGGATTGTCTAGAAAAAATTAAAAACTATTGTCAGAAGTAAAACATTAAAAATGAAGTAAGGCCAATGTTTCCAATGTGTCAAATTTGAACTTTTATATATCTACATATGCATGTCTTTATATGAATGTGTGTGTGCATGCATATGACCTTTTACACTACGTTTCTTTAAAAAGAAGCCTCTTTCTAAGTAAAACATCTGATAACACCATGGAACACATCTGAACTCCCCATCCAAGCCAGCTGATGTTCTCTTTAGTTTGAAGAATCCTTAAAAGAGGCCATCCTTATCACCACTTCTCCTGTAACTGTTTGGACAAAGCTGCTCCACACCGCGTTCTCTTCCTACAAAAGCTGGAGGAGGAGGAAGTGGTATAATGTGCCCCATTCTGCTGAGGAATCTGTTTGGAAGAACTTGTGAAACAGGCCCTGGCACAATGAACAGGGCTGCTGCCCCTAAGACAGGTGCCATGGGCAGCTCTCTGACATTCAATCAGTGTTGCTTCCTCAGTTCTCAGTGAACACACGGGGATGTTGGGAAGGTTCACAATAAAAGCTCTGTGGCCAGCTGACAGGAGAACTCCCTTGAAAGTTGATCTAAACGCAAAGGCCAAGGGAGCTTTTCATTTGACACAATGCTGACATCAGATTTGTTATCTGAATGCATGTGTTTACTGTCCTTTGTTAAACATCAAAAGTATTTAATGGGCCAATAATTGTCTCTACTGGCAGATATGTTAGGACAGTAAAAATTCAACAAAAGCACTATCCTTATTTTCTACAAAGGCTGAATATCTAAATGAACAAAAGGAAGGTGACCTGCTTTTGTATGAGATACCTAAACAGGATAGGGGAAATGTAAGTAGCCTTCCTAGACCTGTGTCTGATCCTAGATCATATTTACACAGTAAATATTAGATTAACAACTATCAGTTTCAACTATGGCTCTCTCCACATCCCACAGAAGCCAGTATACTCTTTTGTTTGAATTCTGCACTGCAGTGCCTCTGTCTGCTTTGTTTGGTTACAGATCATAGTCAAAGAAAACACAAGAGTACTTTCTCTGTGGCTTCCATAACAAACATTCTTTGGGTTCCATTTTCTTCTATGGGTTACATGCATTCTATAATTTATTACACAAATTATAAGTAACATTTAAGCTTATTAAGGTTAAGATACTATAGCATAATAGTATATTTTTTTTCTAAATCCAAGCAAGTGTTAGTTAGCATAGTAAGGTAAAAGATACCCAGGAGCTAAATAAATGGCCAGGAAACAGTGGAAGATTCACTTACAATGCAAAGAATATGGATCTGGTACAATACATGGTCCTATCCTATATACGGGATTATACAATGCCAGAGCAGGAACACATGAACCCCTACTAAGAGGGGACAGTTATCCATATTTCATCCACTCTGTAATTCGTTCCTAACACCCTTGAGTATGTGTCACATCCAGCACCATGCTGGAGGGGCCACCTGGAGAGACTTAACATAGAGCCGTAAAGATTTCATGTGAGGTTCAGCTTCCCAGAGAATCCACATAAACACAGACTTCATTGGCTTATAAGTGCCCCAAGTTCAGTTCTAAATAAATGACGAAGAGCAAGTGGCAAGTTACTTCGAAGCATCACAACTGTGGTGCACACAGAATCCATCACGCCATCAGTTTCACAGTAAGAGTTCAAGAGCTTAGTTTCCTTCTCTTGTCTGTATGTGTTTCTATCTATTATAGAGGAGCAGAGAATAAAAAAAAATACCTCCTCTCTTCTAGTTGTATTATTCTGTTTTTCTGCTTTGAAACGTCTCCCTCTCGTGTGTTTCATTACCTCCTCCATCCCTTAGTTCCCTCTTTTCCATTAGTTTTCTCACTTATCATTTATAACCCCTCCAAGTTCTAGCCATGATAGACTGGAAATTTAAGGAAACCACTCCACATATATCACAGTCATGCAGTTAGGCCAAGATTCTCTTTCCATACTGTTCCAGACACAGGGTGGAAATAAGCAAGGGCCAGTGGCTGACCCCCCTGAATGTCAGAAGCTGAAGGGATGCAGTGAAGTGATGCGGAATCCCATCTTTTAACACACACATAATAAAATGGACACATGTCTAGGTTTGTCTTTCGCTGCTGTAGGGAGTCAGACAGTTTCAATTACATGGATTTGTTTTTTGTTTTCTGATTGTTTGTTTGCTTGACTGAGCTTTGACAGAAATAAAAGCCTGAGAAGAGAGGTTAAAGCCTGGAATGTCACTGACCACATATTTTTCTATAAACTAGGAATATAGTTGCTTGCCCATCATCTCCCTAGGATACACAGGACAGGTAATGGTGTCTGTGGGACAAAGCTGTGATCTTTTCATTTCCTAGAGTGACAGAGTCATGAGTGTAGGACCTGAGAGTTTGGAGTTACAGAATCTCACACAGATCCATCACGGGCTATTCTTATCTAGAACGAGATGATTGTTTTCTTTTCCGAGAGGGATAATCCAAGTAGGGCCTTATACAGAGATATGAAAACGATGACATAGAACCTGTGAAAGGGATGTGAAGCTAAAAAGCAGAACACAATGGGGAGGAATTTCAAAGAGGATTCAAAGGACAGAAACTGAACTAGTTAAAAAGGCAGAGAAAGTGGAGCGTATTTGTAGTCAGTGGTTTTCTGACAGGCCTCCGACTTAGTTTTCTACCGTTCTCCAGGACAATTTAGGAGACCTATGTAGGCGGCTTTAAGCTTTATACAAAGTTTGTTTTCCAACCAATTCTTAGGTGAAACTGAAATTTACTTATATAGCAAAATATTATAATTAAGAACGCTGTTTTCCCTCAATAGCCATGGGGGACATTCGTAGCCTGTTATACCACCACTTTGCAGATAACAAGCGGCTTCTAAACACTGCCGGGCAACAGCTGTGAAGCTAAACGCTCCAGTCATTTTTCGCCTCTGCTGAATGTCCAGAAATGCAGTGTTATGACATGTGAGAACATCACCCCAACTCCCTTGAAACTGAGAAAGCTCAGCGTGTCGGAGAACAGATCGAATCAAAAGGGATCCTTTCCCTCTCTGTATACACTATCCCGCTCTGATTAGAGAGTCCCATGGAACGCTGGCTGGGAGCAACAGCTGCTTTCTGTCTTTTCGTTCCCTGCTCCTATTAATGTTATTTCATTTGTGTTATGGGCTGCACTTTAGATCTAAAAAGAAACATTTAGTTTTATTTGAATGTTTGAATGATGAATGGCTCTCTAGTGCAGCTGTCCTTGTATAATTGTCATAGGGCATGGTGCAATTTAGTTTAGACATCCAGACCTTCGTATCCTTACGGAGAGCAAATGCTAGCTCAGGCATTGGCCACTATCAAGTTGTTGTTTTTTTTTTAATGCTTAAGCATTCTTTTTAAATTCTAATTGGGCAATTTTGTACAACTTTTATGTCTAATCAGTCAGGTGAGAGTCTGGAACAATCAGGGGAGAGTCACCCCACCGGTTCGGGGTTAGTGTGTGCCGAGGGAGTCGAAGATGCAAAGACAGAAGGGGCTGGTGGCCCATGGGAAGGCGGCATGGACCAAGCAAGTGTCCTTGTTCTTCAAAAGGAATGGCTGCATTTCGTCTGCGAGCTGCACACAGCTGTGCAGCCAAGGGAAGGAAGTTGTTATGTGCTGCTATCGTGTAATCAGGAAAAGGTGCCTGTAAGTTGTAACGGGGCCATGCTAGTCTTACATTCCTGGGCTTTCTACCGCGAGAAACCTTCCCATTCCAACGAGAGTCGCAAGAGCGGCTTGCTTAAAACACACAGCTCCTAAAAATATAGATGTTTACATTTTTATAATGGAAAAAGACATGGGGCTTTCCTTCCCAAGGTTCCAGCAATAAGTCTTCCCGTGTGCTTGTGTCTCTCCCCTTCCTTTTTAGGTAAATATAATATAAATTAAAGAAGAAAAGTGCCTAGTCTTTCTTGTCTATACAAGAAGATAAATGAAAAAAATGGGCTGAAAGATAAAAACCGACATTATCAAACCAAAGTGCCAGGAGTCTGTGAGATAGCTCTGCCAGCTTGTTGTGTTTTTCTTTTTCATTCTCCTGGAGCAAATGTTTTCTGACTTCTCTTGGCCAATCCTGCTTCACACTGAATGTTAAATAAACTATTATTTAATCAAATACAGGCATATTACTCTCACTCCTGCTGACAACTTCAATTAGAATATTTTTGCTTTGTTAGAAGAGAAAAGAAAAAAGAAAACCCTCATGATCTTTGAACTATTAAGGCCTCAGAAGAACCATCTGCTAACAATTTTTGATATAGTGAACCATCAAACTTCTATCTCCATGAAGTGGTTTATCCAAGATTTGTTTTAATTAGGCTGGCTCTCCAACTTCACATGGCTTTCAAGAGGCAGGCACACTCAGATGTTTTAAGCTGTGAATGCGCTGAACATTCAGAGCTGTAATTAGACCTTCAGCAAGGTGGACTCGTTCTGCTTATTAGCCAGAGAGCCGAGTTCATTCACTTGGCCCTTAAATGAGGACAATAAAGGATCTCTTACGTTAGCACATGAGTTTCATCAAAGCTTATCACTGCTCCTTAACACCCTAACTACTCTTTATGCTCAACTCGAAAGCAGTGTGGGTTAAGGCTTTGCTGGGGAACCATTCCTACAAAATGTGTGTTCCTAGGTTTGGTTAGCCCTGTGCAGTTTTGAAAGATTCCTTGTTAAACTACACTCATATTTGAGAAACCCATGCCTCGGAAGACACGGCTGTATAGAACAGCATCTAACTGAGCAAAGAACAACAACAACAACAAAAATTCTAGACCTTTCGACTGCTCTTCAGACTTGCTTGCTTTCCCTCCATCGACCCCAGTATTGTGTAGGACGCTGTCCTAGATTTGTGAGCACAAAAATCTCCATGCATTTATTTGCAACAGAGGCACAGACAGATTAAAGGCAAAAAGTAATGTGGAAATTTAAACTATTTATTTTATGAGGTAACTATTTTAAAATCCCCTGGGAAAATAATGAAAAATGGCCTTATTATCCAGGTTTTTTTTTTTTGAGCTTGGCTTTATTCTATCATAGGCCTCCCAAATAGTACTCCTCACCCCCTGTGTGTGTGTGTGTTTGTACGTATGTGTGCATATGTTTTTAAGGCAGATGCTATTCCATGGCTTTTATCCACAAGCTTCTCATGTTATTTTTCCCTTTGAGCACCAGTCCAACTTTATAGCTTTTTATTATCCTGAAACTTCTTTACAAATACTGAGGTTCACCGAGCTAACGAATGGAGCCACAATTGCACTAATATTTTAACTTTTCTGGGCAGAAATGACAGCAGTGAAGCTTATTATTTAGTCTGCATGATGCGGGGCATGTGCTATTTGGAAGCCCATGGAGGCTGACTTCAAATGTCACATTCAGCCTCATTGGTATTACATAAACAGTCAGCTCTTCCGACTCCATGACACACCGTTGGCGGAAACAACGGTTCCCCCTGTTGATTCTCAGCAGAAAAAAAAACATACGTAACTTTATTTTCACTTAAAAAATTAAGGAGAACGTTAAGACAAAAATTTCACATTTTACATAACATTTGAAACTAGATAGTGATTTGTACTACAACTTACATTTTCTAATTTTGTCCATGGTAGAAGAAAATATAGGAGCTGAGTAGTATAGCAGTAAAATATATAGAGATAATGTTTCTCTTGTAGTAAATCATATTTTCCTGCTAGTGAACACAAGGCAAAAGCTAAGCAGCAGGCTTTGTGTGTACGTGTGTGTCTGCTCATATCTCTGTGTGTGACTGTATGGTAGTTGTGCTGTGTAATGTAGCAAAACAGAGAACTACTTGGCATCACTGGACAAAGGGGGCGATCTCATATAAAAACCCATGTCTATTTCTGGTATTAGCTGCACCATCCAGTACTGCCACGTTCCCTTTCTATGTGAGACTTAGGCGAAGAGACGTCTGTCCTTTTCAGGAGAAGTGTTTGCCACCTCACAGACATCTTAACCTCCAGATTTATACAACCTGCTTGGCTCCCACGAGCACTTAATTGTGCCACCAAGATTTTTAGGTCCTTTGACAGTAACTACCGCGGGCCTTCTTTGTCTGCACTGCTGTGGTCGCCTGGAGCTACTGGACCTGATCGTCCTGGGTTTATTCCCTGCTACCAAAGCTAATTCCCTACATAACTAAACTTGTGTAAGTGGCCTCAGTTCTCCCCCATACTACTGTTTCATCTGAAAGCACAGAAGACGGCTGTTCCCTTTAGGCTGGTGTGAGGAGCACAGGAATTAATTTAGTGTTTAGATCATGCTAGGCAGTCGATAGATGTCAGTTATTGGAGTTCCTATTTCAGACCTCAGGCTCAAACACAGCCACCTTCAACCTGCCCCTAGCAGCGTGATACCACCGTGCGGATGGCAATCTGGAAGGATTCCTGTGTACAATAGATTAATAAATAAATATGTCTCCGTTGCTCACTTTTTAAACACAAATTCATAATATCTTCAATAGTGTTCTCCCTTTCAGCTGCGTAAAGCTCCCATGCTCTGTGTCTACTTTATCCTGAAGATTCTAATTCTTAACGAGTTCCTCCATTTTCCAGTTCTGGATTCACAAAAGGGGCCAGTGTTTATGATCTCTGATGACAAAAATGATTTCTTATCATAATGCCTAATATCCAAGATGGGGCATTGTTTGGAGCATGTGTTGTGTAAACTTGCTGAACACAGAACGAAGAATCCAGAGACATACTACTGAAGATTGTCCTGACCTTTACGTAGGGCCAGCTTCAAGAAATTTTTTTTTAAAAAAAAATTCTATTTCATGTTTGAGGGTAATGCTGCCCTTCCTGCATATTCTATTTCCAGTGGATATTTGTTGGTGGTGGAGTTTTTCTTTTTCGGTAGCCTTTACCTTTTTCAGTTTTCCCTTTCAATGTGTTTGTGATCATAGCACTATCCTTAGCCAAGCTATGACTTTACAGAAACCCGAAAACATGTTTTACATTTTTTTTTCATTTTCTAAAATGCTTTCAAACCGGCACTACTGAAGTATTCAATTGGCAGAGGCTTCATCATCTCAGAAGAAAACTACTGGTTAAAGAAAATAATTTTTTATCCACAAATGGTTTCTTCGCTCATTCTCTGTGGCCTTGCGGCTTTAGAACTGACACCCCCTGAAAGGGCTTCCCTGCCACTTCTGGTCAGTCACTTAGGCCTTCAGTCTTATTAGGATCAATGTTTTGATTTCCTCAGGCTTGGCTCCTGAACCTGGGTCTTTGCACCCTAGTCCACTGAGCCATTACCAGGTTGAAGGTATGCCAACAATCCTACGTCATTTTCTTGTCCATACATCTTTTCACAGCTCAGTGGACGAAGCCAACATCTTTTGATGGCCAGAATGTTCTTCCAGTCTACAGTTTTCTAGCAGTACCAGTCACCATTCCCTTATCTTCTCACACTGGATGACTAGTTTCTCTAGCAGTTCCTATGCAACCCCAGCTCATGCCCTTCTTTTCTCCTCATGACTGGAGACTTTGCAACCTTCAGAGCCCAGTACAACCTTCGGAGCCCAGTACAACCTTGGGAGCCCAGCTCATGATTCCGGACTCTGTGAAGCTCTACATGATAACATTTTGTTTCCAGACAGGACTGTACCACAGCCTACCCTGGGTAAATTGCCTGTTTCTACCACACAGCTCATAGTCACCTTGACAACTAAATAAACACCTTAGTTTCTCTTCCTGCTTCTGCCTTTCTCTATGTTTCCAGAAAAACCCTCTTCTGAAAGTCTGATTGATTTTTCCTTAGTGTTATCAATTATCTTTGTGTCTAGACCTCTTTAAATTGGCCCAGAGATGTTGAAAGTAAACTACACTGAATTTGTCCTCTAAAAAGTGAAAGAAACAAGCAAAAGCAAGGAGCAAAGAATGGGTATGTGTTACATTATGAGATTTCAAACACCAGCAAAGAGAAAACTATGACATTGAATTCCTCAGCAAAATATTGTTTGGGGATCAAATATAAACTTAAGAAAGGGACACTTGCACTAAACCTGAAGGTAATTTCTTTCTAAACATTGTTTAATGAAAAGCTAGAGGGAAGGGATAATGAAAGATTACATAACTAAAAGAGAATACTGAAAAGTATCTATTGCTGTGATACCACCATAAATAAAGCTAACATTTATAAGTCTCAGTTATAGGACCTTAACATAAAATATATTGCCGTTAGTCACAATTTCATAGGTGGCTATATTTATAAAAGATAAATATAAAAATGGAAGGGGGCTATGTTCATCATGATGGTTCCTAACATGCAAATTCAACTGTCTCCCTACAAAAAAATATTTTCTTCTTCTTTCCAACACATTTAAAAATGTTTAAACTTTGAATGTGGATAGAAGTCAAGTGAAACACATGCTTCTGGCTTGCAAAACAAATGCGCCAGCATCTACAGTTTGTTTTGAATTGGAAGAACGTCTCTTCATCCAGGCCATTAACAACAATAAGGATGTATTTCACAGTAATGTTCAAAATCCTCCAGTGATTGTTTTCAGGATATTTCAGAAGCCTCCTTCAACTAAAAAGGAATGAGTTGTATATAGGTTACCGCTGTATATTTATTATTACTCTGCTTCTGCCACATGGAAAGATTTCCTTTCCTACCAGGTTAAAAAAAAAGAAAATAGAACAGCAACAACAACACACTTTTACCCCTGCACAGTTCCCATTTTCACCTGGCCCAGCTGTTTCCAATCACCTGCTTCCACCTGCAGGCCCTTGTCCAGTTGTAACAAGATTGGTTCCTGTTTCAAAACAAACAGGAGAGATTCCTGGGCCTGAGGCAGAGGCTGTCTCAATGGGGACTATTGAAAATCTGTTTATTTCCTTCCCGTGAAAAATAGTTGGATTCCCTGTTCTTGGTGTACTTCCTGATCACTCGTCATTTCCGGTCCTGATACTGGCATCACCCTCGCTGTAGAGTTACCTTCTCTAGCCTCTAGCCATGGCTGTTCTGGAATCCCGAAATGCTTGACCAGAGAGTTTATTGAAGGCGATCGCGAACCACTAAGAGGATTTAAAAATATTGTGGCCAAGAATTGTACATTGGGAGTTATCTGGCCGTTAAGTGTAGTTTAATTTTATACAGTTCAGCCTGACTGTATCTAGTTTCTGAGGCTCACAATACACTTTTGCTCCTATAACCTTCTGTTAAAGGCACAGGTTTCATTTTTACTTTTTGTTCTCAAGTTAGCCTACTTTTAAAGCCTAAAGTTTGTTTTTTCCACATAACCTCAATACCCAGCATCGGATACTTAGCTTGGCATATTTCTTGATCCACAGTAGTGTTTTTCAACAAGTGATTCATGCACTATTCTCATTAGAAACATCAGGAATATTTTTCTTCATATGTGGTTTTTATCTTGCCCCATCAAAAACCAAATCTGGGTCATTGGTTTTGAGATACAGGTAGCTTCGTTTCTAGCAAGAGTTGCTCAGACAGGTGAGGTATGAAAAGTGCTTCGAGCCTCGGTTTCAGCTCGACTGTGACTTTCCAGGTTCAGCCGCTCGTTCTTTACCAAACCAACTAACAGCATCTTTGCCCAAATTCATTTCCAGGAATCTTAGTTCTGCTACAAATATATATATAACAGCAATTTTTTGCTAGTTCGCTACTGGATAGAGTTGAATGTGTAGGCTTCATTTGTAGGACCAGTAGTTAGCAACTCAGATTTTCTGCAAAGTATGTTTGGCTAGGCTTATTGGAGTCTTGTATTAATATCATTTATACCTCTAGAAACCAACCTAAACAACATAATAAACTTCTGAGTATAGGACAGACAAAATTAAAATTATAATAAAATATGCAAGAAGCAATAAAATGTTATGCCCAGGTAATAATGGTGAACACAAACATTGGCTAATTAGAGCCACATGGAGGTCCTTGGTGACATAAACTAGCCTATTTTAACTTTTATTTTAATAATGTTTCTATATTGTTAGGGGAAAAATAAAATTGCTCTTCAGAAAGTTTGATGTTCTTATACATTGTACTCTAGACACATCAGAAGAAATGTCAGCGCCATTCAAAAGTAATTCAGACTTTAAAACAAACATATGTTATTTTACTGTTGACTTTCCTGATTAAATACCCCTCCCCAAAAGAAACTTATGTTCAATGTCACCTACTATGAAATCAATGGACAGAGATCTGAGTCCCGCTGTTTACTTTCATAATTGTTGTCAAAGTTAAATGTACTAAACCTTTGAAAACAGAGACTAAAATGTCTCAACTTCCTAAATCACATAAAAGAGAATGCATTTCATGCTTGCTTTGCAGGCCTCTGATGTCTTTTCCTTTCAAGTATGCTAAATTACTGCCTGGCCATGATGCCTAACATGAAAGAACCACGCAAAAATGCTGCTCATTTACCAAAGAAGATATATGGGCTCATCGCAATAAAGCACAATTAATTTTCATTCATGTGGACTGAACGATACCAGTAAACACTGCCACAGCCATATGCCAGAGCTTTGCGTAGGGAGATTCCACAGAGAAGTCAGGTAAAGGGAATTCCATTCGTGTCCTATATTGCTGGCTACCAGCCACGTCACTCGTGTTATGTCAGAAGGTCTCATGATTTTTGTGATGCTTGAGAAATGACTAAATGAGGGGAAAAGAATCCAAGAACGACACAACGTGGCTCAAAAGCTCCGGGGATAATTGCCCTCCCCGATGAAGTTCAGCCCTCCTCTCTCCTAATTAGCCCCATTACCATACTTTAAGACAGACTAGCAGTCACTCGGGGCTTCTTCCCTTCTCTGCCACAAGCGCTGACAGCCAAATGGACAACATATGGGGAAAGAACCCCCCACCCTGCTTCTCTGCGTTCTTTAAGCTATTGGTAGACGGTGTAGGCCCAAGTCGTCAGGGCTCAGGCAGGTGCCTTGGAATCAGAAACGTTGAAAGGCTACTCTCGCAGCCACCTTGCCGCAGCTTTGGGTTCTATCATGCATTGCAAGTGATGCTTGTACGATTCAGGAATTCCCCGGGATGCTAATCATGTTAGGTGCTATTTCTGTGGGTTGCTTTACCCTACAGCCGTGGTAATTAAGCTAACACCGGATCTCTACAATGAATGAACCGTCAACATTGTTAAAAAGTGTCCTTAAAGTCCATCTCTTAGGCCAGATCTAAGGGTAACATTGATCACCCCTAAAAGTGAGCTTTAAATACTAACAAATACCCAACTGCTTTCAAGTTATCAACACAACTATCACTGCCCAGTCATTTGTTACAGGAAACACACTGTGGACTCTAAAAACAAAGAAAATAAATATCTGGGGACACAACTGAAATTCTTATATCAGAGAAGCCAGTCATAAATGATCTGCTTCCCTAATCACTTTGCAATAATAAATTGAAGAAAATTTAAAAGACGGATTGAATTGATTATATTAGAAAGCACAATCATTTGATTATTCAAGTCATGATTATTACATGATAGTTTGATTTGTAAAGAAATCGAAAATGTTTTTGTTTAGTCTAGTAATTTAATGATTAGGTAATTCCATGGACCTCCTTTTAGGCTCTCTGGTTTACATAATGGCAGGTATCAATATCATTAATTCTTCTGATCACTTTACCAGGTCTCTGATGAAACTTTGACGAGATTTTGCTTTTGTCCTTGCACAACGAACCCATGATGCAATCCCAGTGGCCACTGAATCAGGGAAATGGATTTTCTGCACTTTGTAGTTTGGGGAAACTAACGGTCCATTCAGCGTGACTGAAAAATACCCTGCTGGCCAATATTTACTAAGCACGGCGCACACACAGGGGCCTTGTTAAAAATCCACAACAAATCTCTCATGGCAAACAAATCCAGCGGCTTCAGCGCGTCTGCAAGGGTCTGAGTTATGTTGACTCTGACAGGGCAGAGCTGCTTTCCGACTAATCCACTAACTTGCTAGAGGTCTGCCGGCTCCACACCAGGGTTTCTTGATTTCTTTCCTACACCCTTTGTTACGTTTTTTCCTCTTGAAACACTCAGCCAGAGAGATAAATATAGAACTAAGGTGAGGAGTTTTTGTGGTTGTTGTTCACCTGTTTAAACACTAGCTAGCTGAATAACTTCAACAGTCCAATAAAGGCATGGATTCCTATCAGACTTTTTTTTTTTCTCTTTTGGCGTGGGGTGGGAGGGGTGGATGGGGGGACTATTGACCAGTGGCATTCCCACGTAACAGGAAATACTTGGAGTGTTGCAGGTAACTCTATACATCCCATATTGTTTTTCCTCTGAGATGCCAAATTAATAAATGGCTAAGAAAACAATAACACCACATACACACACACACGTACAACACAAAATACACACAGGTACATAATAGGGGAAGAAAGCACAGACATTACTTGCACGAAAAAGCAAACAGGTGTATTTGAGGGAAACAGCGTGGCATCCTTTGACACAACCCGTCCTCAGATGCTAACTCTGTGTGATGGAGACTTCTGAAACCTATGAAGACAAAACGCCTTACAAAAGTCTGACTGTAAATGTATTGAGTCAGTTTTGAGATCTGTTCTCACTCCCACCTATGGAGCCTGGGAAACATCTGTTCTGTTGGTGATGTGGCTCTAGAAACTATATCGCAAACTGGGAAATATTAAATGCTTAGTGCTCAGAACCTGCTGTGTCCACAGGAGCGGCTCAGAGTGGCACAAACCTTGCCTAACCATCTTCTGTGAAGGCTTTGAACATGCTTGTCATTCTTCACGGTATTTAACTCTCAGATGCCTTACATTCCAGTTCCCAAAACTAGCTAATACAGTGAGGTGCCGATGGCTTTGTGAGGGACACTGAGACAAAAGTCATGAATGCTGTGGCTCTTTTTGCCTTTTATTGTTTTTACACGTTTAATACTGAACTGAAAGTAGCAGAACATGTACTCTTCAGTCATGTTACAGCTTCAGAGTCTTGTGACCTGGGAAGATCTGTGGCCACAGTCTCTCTCATCTCCTGACTTAGGAACTGTAACTTCCATGTTAACCAAGCATCTCTGAACACGGCGCGCACATGA